>NW_026089623.1:26644079-26903712 GCF_024586455.1 Bactrocera neohumeralis
CAGTGACGTAGTGCCAAGTCGCGAATGCGACGACTGTTTGTTTGATGACAGGAGATATTTCGTCTTGCCCTCGTTCACTGCCAGACCCATTTTCTGTGCTTCCTTGTCCAGCCTGGAGAAAGCAGAACTAACGGCGCGGGTGTTAGGCCGATGATATCAATATCATCGGCCGAAAAACCCTGTCCCCTCTTATAGAAGATGGTACCTTCTCTATTTGTTCTGCGGCTCGAACTTTTTTCCCCAAAAGCAGGTTAAAAAAATCGGAAGGGGAATCGCCTTGTCTGAAACCTCGTTTGGTATCGAACGGCTGGGAAAGGGGTCTTCCCGATCCTGACGGAGCTTTTGGTGTTATAACGTCAGTTTACACAGCCGATTATTTTTGCGGGGATCCAAATTCAGACATCGGGCATAAAGGCAGCGCTTTTGTGCTGTGGCGCTTTGAAATCGACGAAGAGGTGGTGTGTGTCGATTCTTTTTCGCGGGTCTTTTCCAAGATTTGGCGCATGGTGAATATCTGGTCGGTTGTTGATTTCCCATGTCTGAAGCCACACTGATAAGGCCCAATCAGTTTGTTGACGGTTTTAATCTTTCACACAAACGCTCGATAGAACCTTATATGCGATGTTGGGGGGGAACCCCCGGTGTTGGGGGTTGGGGGGTCCCCTTTTTTTATGGATTGGGCGCCATAAATTTCCCAATCGTTGGGCATTTTTCCGACCAAACAAAGAAGCTGATGCATACCTTATCAGTTCTTCGCCGCCGTGTTTGAATAGCTCGGCCGGCAATCCGTCGGCCCCTGCCGCTTTGTTGTTCTTCAGGCGGGCAATTGCTATTCGAACTTCTTCAGGTCGGGTAAGGGAACGTCTGCCCATCGTCATCGATTGGGGAATGGGGTTTCCTTCTCCTGGTGTTGTGCGTTCCTGCCATTCAGCAGGCTGGAGAAGTTTCCTCCAAAATTTTAAGATGCTCTGGGCATCGTGACTGATCCCCTTTTGGGGGGTTCTACAGGAATACGCCCCGGTCGAAACCTTCCGTAAGCCGCCGCTTTTTTTTCGTAGAATTTTCGAGCATTACCCCTGTCGGCCAGCTTATCAAGCTCTTCGTACTCACGCATTTCGGCCTCTTTCTTCTTCTGTCTACAAATGCGTCTCGCTTCCCTCTTCAACTCTCGGTATCTACCCCATCCCGCACGTGTGTGGTCGATGGTAACGTTGCAGGTACCTTTTTTCTCTCCGCTGGCCGGCACTCCTCGTCGTACCAGCTGTTCTTTGCACTTTCCAAAACCAAGGGTTTTCGGTTCGCTTCGAAGGAGTTTAAAATTTCCCCCCCGCCCATACCGGTTGTTGAGAGTGCTCTAGAGAGCAGGAGTGCAAGCCGGTAGAAAATCGTTCGGCTGTCTGTTGTGATTGCAGCTTCTCGACGTGAACCTTCCTTGTGTTTGGTGGCGCGCGTTTTTTTCTGCCCGAGGGGGGGCGAATCTTGTGCAACAAAATAGTGGTCCCAGTCGATGTTAGGACCTCGGGCCACCACATCAAAAAATGGAGACGTGTCTTCCGTCTATCACAACATGATCGATCTGGTTGGTAGTTTTTTGATCCCGGGGACAGCCAGGTAGCTTGTGAATCTTCTTTGCTGGGAAACTATACTACAGATAACCAAATTTTGGGGCCCCGGGGAAGTCTCAGCCTCAACCCCTTTGGGGATGTTTCGTCGTGGAGGTGAATTTTCCGACCGTAGTGCCAAAGATAGCTTCTGGCGGGGTCAGCTCTCATAGGTGCGCTCCAATCGCTCATAGAAAGCATGTTTGGTCACATCGTCCTTCTCTTCCGTCGGGGCGTGGGCGCAAATCAGCGTATTTGAAGAACCTGCTTTTTGCGGATTGTGGCTAGACGTTCATTCACCCGGGGAATGATAGTACTCCACGGGTCTCTTCCCCCAAAACAACCCAAAAATTTCGCTCCCTTTTTATGGCCATTTGTAAATGTCACAAGGTTTCTCTGTCCTTGTCCCCTCCTCGCATTTTTTGGACGGCGGGGATGTCAACCTTTGTCTTTGAGGACATCAACCAGCTGGGCACGCCCCCCAATTAAGGGACCGGACATTCCAGGTGCCCTCAATTCGTAGTCCTTTTTGTTTGCCCTGGTCGTCTCAAGGGGGTCTCTCATCCGAGGGTGGTTGTAGCTCTTCCTGGGGTGTTTTTTTCCCCAAACCCAGCGCACAACCCTTGTGGGAAAGTTTCGCCTTCTCACTTTACTCGCCTTCGAACGGATGTTCTTAGGTAAAAGGATATTTGGGCAAAAACCGGAAGTAGTGAGTGCTTGAGCCTGAAAAGAATCGTTTCTCCCTCCCTGAATCACAAGAACTTTTCACTTGCTGAACTTTCATGACTCCATCCTCCACCAAAAAAATCCCCGTAAAAAATCGCGTTTTAAATAAAAATTTAAAATAAACCACTGGTAAACCTTTTCTTCAAAAGTTTACCTTACAAAAAAATTAAAAAAAACTTGTAAAAACCAAAAACGTTACATTACTTTGGGCTTTTTCACATACTTGTAAAATCGCTTATTTTTAAACTTAAAAGTAAGCATTTATTAAATTAATATTCAACCGCTTGTAAGTTTATTTTCAAATGTATTTGTAAACGTGTTGTAATGATTTTATGTAATGGTAGTAAAATAAATCGCATGATATATTTTTAAAGATATATAATTGTTTTCTTTATTAGTTTTAATTCATTTAATATTATTTATTATATACACATATATACTTATACTAAAAATTAAGTAGTTTATATTTTTTAAATCTTGAAATGATAGAAAAAAAGTTAGGTAAAATAATTAATTTGCTGCATTTATATGCTTCAGCGTTTTCCATTTATTTTTGATAATACGAAAAGTCGTATTGGTGCCACTTATATGTTAGTTCTATATAATATTACTTCATGTAAGTTTATTAAATTAAATAAAGAAACACAAGTAATGGATAGGGCCAAGTTCGGGGTGTCACCGAACATTTTTATTATCGCATGATAATTTAATCGAGATTTCTTTTACACGTGATGTTATATTTTTCAAAACCGTATTTTTGTAAAGTTTTATTCGCTATCATCATTGGTTCCTAATGTATATACTCGTATTATACAGAAAAGGCATCAGATGGAATTCAAATTAGCGTTATATTGGAAGAAGGCGCGGTTGTGAACCGATTTCACCCATTTTTCGTACATGTCATCAAGGTATTAAGAAAATATTATATACCGAATTTCATTGAAATCGGTATAGTAGTTCCTGAGATATGGTTTTTGGTCCATAAGTGGGCGCGGCCACGCCCATTTTCAATTTAAAAAAAAAGCATGAGTGCAGCTTCCTTCTGCAATTTCTTCCGTAAAATTTAGTGTTTCTGACGTTTTTTGTTAGTCCGTTAACACACTTTTAGTGATTTTCAACATAACCTTTGTATGGAGTGTATGTGGTTATTAGCCTGGATTTCTTCCATTTGTAAACTGTATATAGAAATGCCTGAAGAAAACGACTCTGTAGAGTTTGGTTGACATAGTTATAGTAGTTTCCGAGATATGTACAAAAAACTTAGTAGGAGGCGGACCACGCCCACTTTTCCAAAAAACTTGCGTCAAAATATGCTCCTCTCTAATGCGATCCTTTGTGCCAAATTCCACTTTAATATCTTTATTTATGGCTTAGTTATAACACTATATAAGTTTTCGGTTTCCGCCATTTTGTGGGCGTGGCAGTGGGCCGATTTTGCCCATCTTCGAACTTAACCTTCTTATGGAGCCAAGGAATACGTGTACCAAGTTTCATCATGATATCTCAATTTTTACTCAAGTTACAGCTTGCACGGACGGATGGACAGACGGATGGACAGACGGACGGACGGACAGACAGACATCCGATTTCCGACTCTACTCGTCACCCTGATCACTTTGGTATATATAACCCTATATCTGACTCTTTTAGTTTTAGGACTTACAAACAACCGTTATGTGAACAAAACTATAATACTCTCCTTAGCAACATTGTTGCGAGAGTATAAATATATATAAGTATATAAGTACACATGTAAATATAAAGTTTATTAAGTTTTATTATTAAGTACCTTGGATAGCCATAGATACTTTTAAGACGCGGACAAGTTTTTTGTCTGACGTTCCACCAAGCAAAAACATATAAAACAACAATAAGAAATAATAAATGAAAATACCATATATTATTTACCTTTTATGTTTTGGAAGCACCTCATTTCCAGTATTCCTGCAAAAAACAAACTTAGTTAGAATGCGTGGCAAATTTTCCGCGAATAGCAGTTAAAAAAATTATAACAATTATTATTGTAAAGGAATTTTTTATTTTATTTTATTTATAACACTTCTAAATAATACTCATATGTAAGTAATTTTTCAATTAATTATTTTTAGTTATTAACTTTTCCACTGTTTTATTTAAAACGCACGTCTTTACATCTCACAAATTCATTAATTATGAACTGCGATCACTCAAAAAAGGAAAAACAGTCGTCAGAGAGTCGGCGAAAAAACTAACGGGAAATGGTAAACGGTTGGTATACTTTTTGTGTTTACATGTAAACTGATTTGCAATGTCGCATCATAAATTTACATTAATGTTTGTAAGTAAACGTTTTTTCAACGCATTTATTTTAAACTTACAAATATAAGATAAGTAAACTTATAATTAAACTTATTTCTCACATTTGTAAGTAAGTTTACTCAAATGTTTGTAGATAAGTTTATTTTAGCGCAGATTTACGAAACATTTACGCAATTGTTTATTGGGTATTTGCTTTGGTCATTATATATCATTATATGTATATCATGTTAAAAGACCAAGCGGTCGCACATTTGTCCATATATCATTATGTGTGCATGTAGACAAATATAAAAGAACCATACGCATAATGTTTGTAAATTTGTCTACATGCAACAAATGTATGTAAATATGTACATTCAATGCTTCATGCGAAATTTCCGTTAACACGGACAACCATCATCGGTGCTATCGTCATAGCAGCGGTATGTGCCACTTGCAGGTCACTAAAAACCCCCCTCTAAGGAACCGTCGCCCACCCTGGGACCGCGTTTGCATTACTTCAGGGTGGCGTTCCATTTTTCTCATTGAGAGATTTACATCTGCGCACCTGCGTCCAGGTCCCGCTTTTTGCTGCGTAGCAAGAGTGCAGCGAATTTCTTGATGATCCCCCAGTTTTCTTCACTTTCCAACATAACGCTGACTAAATTGTCAGCGTTTATTGGGCCAACCAGGTCCTCTACAGCGGTGCGTTCTCCTTGCCAGCGCGCACATTCGAAGAATGTATGTTCAGCGTCGTCTTCTGTTGCGTCGTTATATAGGCATGACGACTCTTCGACTTTTCCCATTCTGTGGAGGTACTTTTTGAAGTACCCGTTTCCGGATAACGGCTGGGTTGTGTAAAAATCTACCTCTCCGAATTTTCGGCCTGTCCATGAGTTCAGATCTTTTATAAGCCTGGCCGTCCATCTGCCGCGACTTTCGGTGTCCCACCTTTAGTGCCATGTTATTAATGTTTCTTTCTTTATTTGTTCTATTGCGCTTTTGTTGTTATTAGATGACTGCTTTAGCTCCCACAGCTTTTTCCTTTCGTGTGCCAATTGGGGCATTTCCGCTTATAACTAATATTGCCTCGCCGGACACTGTTCGGTAGGCTGATGCAACTCTGAGGGCTGCTGAGCGGTGCACTCTGGCCGCTACCTTACGCCGGTTTTCCTTTTTAAGTACATCTGCCCATATCTCAGCTCTGTATAATAAAACGCTGATTGTTGTCGACATTAGGAGCTTTCTTTTTTCTTGACTGGGGCCTCCTATGTTGGTCATTAGTCGGCTCAGTTGAGAGGTGATCTTCGCTGCCTTTCCTGCGGTGTGCTGGATTTGTACCCAGAAGGTTAGTCTGGGGTCCAGTCTTACGCCTAGGTATTTAACTGCTTTTTTTGTCCTAAGAATATCCGTAGTCGTGTGCATGGTTATTTCGAGAGGTATGTGCTTATTTGTTAGCAGCAGTAGCTCTGTTTTCTCCGTAGCGAGCTGGAGGCTGTGTGAGTCGAGCCATGCTTGGGTCCGTATCATGACCTGGTTCAGCTTTCTTCGCGCTTCTTCTGCTCCTCCTTGCTGTGAATACTGCTGTAATGTCGTCCGCGTAGCCTATTAAATACGATTTATCTGTCATTTTTAGTTTTAATATAGCGTCATAGCTAATGTTCCATAAGTCTGGTCCGAGGATGGATCCTTGTGCTGCTCCTGACGTGACCGCTATCTGTCGTGATCCCTCTTTATTTTCGTACAGCAGTTTCCTGTTGCCAAGGTAGCTCCGCACCACGGCCCTGAGGTAGTCGAGTACCTTAAAGCTTTTCTCGAGAGCGTCGATCATATCTACCCATCTAGCGCTGTTGAAGGCGTTTCGGACATCTAGAGTCGCCAGCAACACTATTCTTTTGTATTTATGCCTTCTACGCTGTGCGGCTTCTACGCTTTCAATGACGCATTTTATTGCTCCTATGGTTGATCTGCCTCGTCTAAAGCCATATTGTGTAGGGGAAAGTCCTCCAGCTTCGTTGATAGCCGCTTCAAGTCTGGGTTTAAGCAGGGTTTCGTATAGCTTTCCCGCTGTGTCAAGCATACATAGTGGGCGGTATGCTGATGGCGACTTGGGGTCTCCTTTTCTCTTACTGATTAGAACCAGCCGTTGCTTTTTCCAGGGTTCAGGGAATATTCCGGCTTCAAGGCAGGCGTTGTACATGTTCAGTAGTACTCCTGGGCGCTTTGCATCGATTATTTTGAGAATTACTGATGGGATCCCGTCCGGTCCGGGTGATTTGTTGGCCTTGAGCTTTGCAGTGGCTAGTTGCAGCTCCTCAAGGGTAAACCGGGGGATTTGCGTCGGTCTTAGGACGTGTTCTGGGTCCCTAGTCCTTGTTTCGTGTGTGGGGAATAGTGCGTTCACAATGTTATCCAATTTGGCAGCGGTTAGATCAGGTGGCTTTGCTCGAGCGCCGAGTTTCTTCATCACTATTTTATACCCGAGTCCCCAGGGGTTTCTATTTATATCCTCGCGTAGTTCCTCCCATTTTTTCTTTTTGCTGTCGTCGATATTATATTTTCAGGTTTGTCATATTCAATTAAAAAACGTTTATTATTAAAAGAAGAAATAGTCTCTAAGACAGTAATTCTTTCTTCGATTTATATTTTCAGGTTTGTCATATTCAATTAAAAATTATTAAAAGAATAAATAGTCTCTAAGACAGTAATTCTTGCTCCACTATCGATTACTACATATCTGTTGCTTAAAATGATTCAAAGGTTTTTTTGTTTCAAGAATTTGGTACTCATCGCTACTTTCTGCGGAATGTTGGGTTTCTATTAGTGAATCACTTGAGTCACTCGACTCACATGAACTAGTTAAATTATTTAATACTTGTCTTGATAATGCGTCAGCAACTACATTTGTTGTTCCCGGTTTATAAATTATTTTTGGAGAAAACTCCTCAATAAAAGCTCGCCATCTTTTCATTTTAACATTTGGATTTTTTTCGGACATTGCAAATGCTAATGGTTGATGATCCGTATGAATTTCTAAATTTTTTACTGCATAAAGATAATGCCGTAATGTCTTTAATGCCCAAACTATGGCGAATAATTCTATTTCGTTTGTTGCGTAATTTTGTTCGGTAGAGTTTAGTGTCTTTGAAATAAATGTTATTGGTCTTCCTTCTTGGGATAAAACTGCACCTACAGCAACATTAGATGCGTCAGTAGTCAAAATAAATTTTTTATCAAAGTTTGGTTGAGCTAATTCAACTTGTTCTTGTAACGCTCTTTTTAAGGTTTCACAAACAACAATTCCTTCTTGATCAAGATTAATAATTGTTTTTTTGGACATATACTGCGATATTTTACCATTTTCTCTTTTTAAGTGTTTTGTTAGTGGTTTAGCTATTGTTGCATAATTTCCTATAAATTTCCTATAGTATCCCGTTAATCCTAAAAATACTCTAAGTTGTCGTAACGTCTTGGGATATGGGTAAATTTTTATTGTTTCTACTTTTTGGGATCAGTTTTTATAACTTTATGGGATACAACGTATCCAAAAAATTCAACCTCAGTTTCTATAAATTTTGATTTTTCTATAGATATTTTCATATGGGCTTCTTCGAGGGTTTGTACTATATATTTCAAGTGAGATATATGTATGTTCCTTTAAAGTTTTTGAATATACTATTATGTCGTCAACATATACGTGACAAAATTTTCCTATAAATTCATGTAAAATATTATTCATTGCTCTCTGAAATATACTTGAAGCATTTTTAAGTCCAAATGGCATTCTTAGGTATTCATATTTTCCGTTATTTACAGAAAATGCTGTTTTTTCTATATCGTTTTCTTCCATCAATATCTGATGAAATCCAGACTCTAAATCTATTGTGGAAAAGTATTTTGATTATCCCAAATTAAAAAGTATTACCTCGGGATTAGGCATTGGCATTATTGTTTTTTCATTAATTTTTTTAAAGTCGATGACCAGTCTTAATTTCGGACTACCATCTTCATTTATTCCTTTTTTCGAAACGACCCAAACAGGAGAATTGTACGGGCTTTTACTATGTCGTATAATCTTTTTTGCGAGTAAACTTTCCATTTCCTTATTAACAAAGTTATTTGCAGATATAAAATAAGGATATTGTTTGGACCATATAGGTTTGTCATCCTCAGTTCTAATTTCTGCGTTAATATCTGTTCTAAAAGGTAAATCCATGTTCACGTTTTGATGAGCTTTATTTATTATTTTACTAACATCCTCTCTTAGCAATGGAATGTTGATATCTTTCGTTTCATTATTATTATAATTATACGTATCAGCAACTTCGTTAGAAATTTCAACATTATTTATTTTTAAAATGTTGTGAGCATTTGCTTCATTAATTTTTCTATCCTTAGTATCATTTTTGCTAATATTATCATTGACGGGTGCCTCAGGACTTTTCTGTCCCAAGGGGTTTAGTATAATTAAATCATTGAGAAAATTTATTTTCTCTGTTTTATTATTCCCATAAATCAATTTTCTATGCGGAATATCAATTGTCGCTCCGATTTTATTTAGGAAATTAATTCCAATTAAAAGATCGCTCTCTAAATTGTTAATTTCATAAAAACGTTCCTGTATACCAAACAGATTGATACTATGAAAATGTCTTATTATGGTCGAACCATGAATGGTTCTAACCTTCTTCTTAATTACTAAAATGTTTTTTTATTATAAATTCCAGCCCGTATATATGAGCTAGTTGCCCCCGTATCTATGAGAATTCTAAAGATTTGCCCAGTTCTTGTATCGGTTTTAATAACATACGGCAAATCGGAGTTTACCCTAAAAAATGGTTCTCACCAATATTATTAATTCGTTGAATTTTTGGTTGAGGTTGTGTGCTTATTTGTGCACTTTCAATTGACCTTTTTGGTATATTTGTTGGCTGATAATTGGTTTGCCAATTATACCTGTTACTCCTAACATGTTGTTGGTTTCTTTGCACGTGATTGGTTTTATTTGTTACTTGGATTGATTGATCCACTTCCATAGGTTCTGGGTGATTGGCATACATTTGGTATGAATTATTATTTGTTTGGTACCTTAAGTTATTCTGAAAGTTCGAATATCTTCGGTTAGCTTGAAGCTGGTTTCGTGAACCAATTTCATGGTTGTTTTTAGTAAATTGCAAAGCAAATTGCGATCGTATTTGATTTGAATGAAGTTCTTGTGCTGTAGCAAGTGCATTTGGCAAATCGGTAGGTGTTAATGTAAATAGTATTTGGTTTAGAGGGTAATTTAAACCAGTTATAAAAGTTCTTAACGCGGTTTCTCGATTCTTGATATTTAATTGTTTTGTAGTATCTGAATTGGTGCCGTGCGTCATTATAGTTTTATTTATTAGTAATGTCAATTTCTGATTGACTTCATTATAATAATCAATTAAGGATGTCGATCCTTGTCTTATAACGCTCATCTCTTGAACACTTGCGTGAATTGGTCGTCTGTCGGCGTAAGCAAAATCTAATCTTGCAAATATTGCTTCTAAATTCAAAACTGTGCCATGATTAGTTAACATATCATTGGCATTACCTACAATCTTATTTCGGAGGATAGTTAGTGCTCCAAAAAACCTTCTACTACCTTCAATATATAGGCTCATCGAATTCTTTGCAGCTTCTCTCCAGCTGACATAAGATTTTCCGGAGAATTCTGGTAAAGACTTTATTATGTCTAAATTTTCGTCACATGTTATGGAATCATTACTTCCTTGAGTTTCATACTCAGTTACATGTGCCGCATCTGTTAGAGTTTTAATTCTATTACTCAACTGAGCTATCTCAGTTCTTAAATTTGCGGTTTGTGTAGCTATTAATCTAGCTATGTATATCGTCTACAATAAAATTATTGACTGCCATTTTGAAAAATTGTAAAATTATCTTGTTGGCTTAAAAATTCTTTATTCCTATCGCTTCTTTTTTATAATCGTTATTTTTCGGGTTTGCCTTTTTTTTATATATTTCGGAGTTTCATGAAGTAGCATATATAGTAATACTCACAAAAATATGTATATAATAGTTAAATTTCTTTTGGCATAAATCTATTGTAATAACTTCCTTTTAAAAATATTTAAATGGCATATATTTTGTCGCCTGTCTGTATTTAAATATTTGTTTTGATCTTTTCTGGGAAAAGATACTCTTTTATTCTGGAGGGTCTGGAGTTCAGATTCGCAGAATTGAGTACGATGTTTTTGGCGAAATTTCTGATTTACAGAAATTTTTTTGATTATTTTGTTTTTATGAGGGGCTTTCAGCGTTTTTTATGTCGATGTCTTATGGTCTTTCAGTTTTTTTTCAATTCCAACTTTGAAATCACTTTGTATTTGCTGTTGTAGTCTGTAGTATGGATCACACTTTCTTTTATTTTATTTTTTTTTTAATTTTCACAAATGTTCACTTTCAGTTTTTTTTTCAATTCAAACTTTGAAATCACTTTATATTTGCTGTTGTAGTTTTTTGTTTTAAAATTTTTATGTTTTTTTTTTGTAACGCGTACGTTTCCTTATTATTTGCCCGTAATCTTAGACAAGGCGGCGTTCGATTGGCAATTGGTGACACAAACATACACTCGAAATTTTTTCAATATTTTTCTAAGTGGCGCTGAGATTTTTTTGCTTCTGTGTCTCTTTTTGGACTTAATGTTTTCTTTAACCTTTTTTACTTTGCCGTTAATTGCTTAGCGCGTTTCTAATTGCTACCGTACGCTTTGAGTAACACACTAGTAATTTTTGTATTTCTTTTCTCGCGAGTTCGCGATACTTGTTTGCGTTTTTCTTTTTTTTGGTTTTGGTCCAACAGGAATTTCACGATTCTCCTGGCAGGATCGCCAATTAAAAACTCCGTTTAGTTCTCGTGGCCAACTACGGGCAACTGCCTCGTTTTCTTTATTATCTTTTCTTAAATACAATATTTTGCTTAAGCCTAGATACAAATATTAATCTAACATTCTAGGAACTATTTCTACAATCCACTTGAGATAGGACATATGTTACAAGTGAAAAAATTCATCTTACAATCTATGAATTACATTTTGGGACCACCTAAGGCGGATAGTATAAGGAAAGTACATATAATGTTTTAATACGGACCATATGGGTCGTAAGTGTCATGTTACATATTTATGACAGATAAAGAATATGTTCATGTAATATGAACTGGTGGTATTAACTTACATGTCGACTCAGATTTTTGCAAGCCGCGTAACAATATTTTGTACATTCCTTGACAAATACAGTCAATCCCGGTTATGTGCCACAATCAAAATACAGATTTTTGTGGTTTGTTAAAAAAAATTAATATAGCACATAAGCGAGTGCGGATACTTAATCGAGTGGTACTTAACACAATAATTTCCATGTATATAAAAAAAACAACCGTGAGATGCAGCAAGATATGGGCGGTTAAGAGGGCTGATTTTCATTTAAGCGGAATACTACTTAACCGGGATTCACCGTAAACATAAATCGGAGGAATATTGAATATTTTCTTTGGCACATTTCTTGACTTGAAAATCGACAAATAAATTATGTTGTCAATTTTATTCTATACTTATATTTGCGGGGTTGTCGCTTTTTCCTTCTCATACAAATATCAGAAATTGTTCAATTTATGATTTTTAGCTTTTGCCATCGTTGCGAAAAGACGCTTGTTGGCAAAGGCATGCTCGGGGAGATGTAATGGTATTTGTTTTTATGAGTGAAGCAAGTTTGCCTGTTGAAAGTGCGCTTGCGTTCATGCATGAAAATATTGTTGTTGTGTGTTTTTCTACAAATTTGGGCATCGACTTGGCTGCCATATTGTCTTGTGACGCTGCTGATGCTATGTTATAAAGAATACTATTTTCAAAGAATACGAATATTTATTAATTGAGTTTTCCAAAGAATTGTTTGTCCAAGTGCATTTTCGCTAACGAAAATGCAACAGTTAATAAAATGTACCACTAATTCCACTAACGAAAATGCAACAGTCAACAACTCCGAAGAATTTTAATAATTTGTATTTATTGTTCATTCAAGTGCATTTCCGCTAACGAAAATGCAACAGTTAACAAAATGTATAATAACTTTATTAACTGTATTACTTTGCAAAATGCACAAAAGACACATTTCCTAAGAATTTTTACGCAAGCATTTATTTTTACGTTATTGCAAGAAAGCAAAATATTAGTATTTAAGAAAGCACAAAATAAAACGGAAGGCTGATTATCGATTAAACCTTCAACTCAGTTGTTTAATTTGTCGTTGTTCATCACTTCGGTGAAAAAAGTGGCGCAGTCGGTAGGATACCAATCGGTGTATCCTTGTGTGTAAAAATTTAAAATCAAGTTACATAAGAAAGGATATTGAATATTTCTATATTCGTAACGGGTAGAAAAAAAAAAAATAAGAACAACGAATCCATTAAAACATACAAAATATTTTTGCGAAAAGTTTAGTGAGAGCGACATTTGAACTTCATAAGATTGAAGAACGAATCCTTTAAAACATACAAATTTTTCGAAAATAATACAAAAAGGGGGTGAAGAAAAGGGTAAAAAAGATTTACTCTTATCGATGATAATTTCAGACAACAACCGAAATATAAAGATATACCCATATTAACAACTCATCAGAAACCAACTGCACATCCTAATCAACTTTAAACTCAACATAGTGACAATATTTTTTCCATCCTTGGAAACACATCCAGATCAACTTCAAACCCACACAGAGCCAGGCAGACAGCAATATAATATTCAACAATAACATCAGAAAGTGAGAATCCGATTGACTATATTATATATTATCATTATTATTATTAACTGTATGTAACTGATAAAATTAGCATAGAGTAAGAAATTGAAAAAAAAATTAAAATATACGTCTGGAAAACAAGAAATCAAAAAGTTGCAAGAGTTCTTACATAAAGTAACCTTGATAAAAACCCAAGCAAAGAAACATTATTTAAAACATATTATTAGAGAAAATTTCTTTTTTCTTCCTCCCGAACCTATAAAAAAAAGGGAAATAAAATGGCAGTACCAGCTCAAAACATTCTTACTATAAACCCTTTAAAATATCTTAATAACTTACCTGAATTCTGTGGCGACTCAAGAGACCTGCAGACATTCACCGCTCTTATTAACCGAATACACCCACACCTACAAACATATGACGAACTGTCCCAGCTAGTTTTTTCGGACTTAATAAAATCAAAGCTTTAAGCAAAGAGCAAGACAGGCAATAGAAATAAACTGCCACGCGACCTCATGGACAGAGATTAAAAACATACTACAGAATAATTTCGGGGATAGACGTTCTTGCGAAGAACTCTTTGACGAATTACGAAGCGTGACCTTTAGAACAAACACTTTAGATTTTTACAACCACATGAAAACCAGGTTACACAGGTTAAATAACAAATTAGTAACCATTTTAGGAGAAACCGAAGCAACTAGAGAGAGTGCGATGAACAACAAGCGCACTGCCCTCAATATCTTTAAAAACAAACTTACTGAACCAATGAAATCAATCCTTTTCGGTAGGAACCCAGAAGACTTGGAACATGCTATGGACATACTGTTCCAAGCCGGGTACGCACATACAGGGAACAATAACGTGAACAACAGCACAGAATTTAAAACTCATTCAAGTAATAGGAATACTGACTATAGAAACAATACACAATACAATAAAAAAGACAGTAGGAATAGAACACAATACGGGAATTCCCAACAACTATTCAACAGAAGGAATTTCCAACCAATACCCCAAAATAACGGAAGAAATTACCAACAATCCCAGCCATACCAACAAGCAAACCCACAAAACCCTAGTCCTCAAAACCCATCCTTCCAGAGACCAAATTTCAGAAACCAACCGGAACCTATGGACATGGGAAAAATAGAAGTGGCTGAAAATTTTCAGGAATCAGCCTCAAGAATAAATTATCATTTATAATAATAAAAACAAAGATAGGTTTTATAAGACTTATAATAGACACAGGCGCAACAAACTCCATTTTAAATCCGGGTATCTGCGACCCCAAAAGAATTCATCAACTAGCCCACTTTTAATTAAAACTTTCCAACATCGAATTTACGTTGACAAAAAGGCAATAGTACCCATGTTCGAAGAATTTAGCGACATTGGAACTAATAAACCAATAAAATTTTATATAATAAAATTGCATAACTTTTTTGACGGTCTAATAGGTAACGATATATTGAGACCACTAAATGTCTGTATCGAATATAGAAAGAACGAAATAAACATCGGTAACAAGACACTCCCTATGCACTTCGAAAACGAAAATTTAATGAAAGAAAGATAGTAGTACCAGATGACTCTGACCTAGTATATTATAAGGAATAAAACGGTGGAAACATTGTAAGAGAGGGAATTTTAAATGTAAGAAATCAAGAAGCAAAGATAAACTTACTATCTGAAACCAATCGGGTGACTACGCAAAAAGTAGATCGCGAAAATTTTAACATAATCGAAAATAAAGAATCTAAACCATTGGCTGAACAAATTAGAATAGGACACTTGAACCCCGAGGAAAGATCACAATTGTTGCAAATAATAAAAGGATATCGTAATATTTTTTACCAGGAAAATGAAGGACTTTCATTTACTTCAGCAATAAAACATAGAATTAGAACTACAAGCAACATACCTATATTTTCTAAGTCATATAGGTACCCGTACGTACATAAGGAAGAAGTCACAGATCAAATCCAAGAAATGTTAAAACACGAGATAATTAGGAATAGCAATTCTCCCTACTCAGCCCCAATTTGGATCGTGCCAAAGAAGGCCGATGCCAGCGGGAAACCAAATTGGAGACTTGTAATCGACTATCGTAAACTGAACGAAGTAACGATCGATGACAAGTTTCCCATCCCGAACATAGACGAGATTCTTGAAAAAACTGGGAAGAAGCCAGTACTTCACTACACTCGATCTGGCGAAGGGTTTCCACCAAATCGAGATAGAGGAAGAAGACTTCCACAAAACTGCATTTAGTGTCGAAGGAGGGCACTATGAATTTCTGCGAATGCCTTTCGGACTAAAAACAGCCCCTGCAAAGTTCCAGAGATTGATGAATAATCTACTCCAAGATTATATCAACAAAATCTGCCTAGTATACCTGGACGATAGAATCATATTTTCAACATCCTTACAGGAACATATGAACTCACTTAGACTTATATTCGCAAGATTACAGGAGGCAAATTTAAAAGTCCAGCTAGATAAATCAGAATTTCTAAAAAAGGAAACAGAGTTCCTTGGGCACATAATTACAACGGAAGGAGTCAAGCCCAATCCTAAAAAGATAGAATGCGTTGTTAACTTCCCAATACCCAAAACAGCAAAACAGATCAAGCAATTCTTAGGGCTCACAGGCTACTACAGGAAGTTCATAAAGGACTACTCGGCTATAGCTAAACCAATAACTAGGTGCTTAAAGAAAAATTCACAGATAAATATAAATGACTCGGACTACGAAAAAAGTTTTAACACCCTCAAGACCCTACGAAAACATGATCCAATATTAACATACCCAGACTTTTCTAAAACATTTACATTGACAACAGACGCGAGTAATTACGCTTTGGGAGCGGTACTTTCGCAAGATAATCATCCAATATGCTACGCCAGTCGCACCCTTAATACGCATGAAACAAATTATAGCACAATAGAGAAGGAATTATTGGCAATCGTATGGGCTACAAAATATTTTAGGCCATACCTTTTTGGTCGTAAGTTTATAATAGAGACAGATCACAAGCCACTGACATGGCTCTTTTCTATAAAGGAACCAAATTCAAAACTTGTTAGGTGGAGATTAATTTTAAGATTAAGATTATCTGAATGCGATTATGATATTAGGTACAAGAAAGGAATAAAGAATAATAATGCCGACGCTTTGTCAAGGATTGAAATTGAACCCAGCATTAATACACTAGAGTGCGACAGGGGAACGATAAAAAGTACTACTTCACCAATTAATATGTTTAAAAATCAAGTAGTTATAATGAAAACTACCTCTGGATCATTAAGAATAAAAAATAAATCTGTTTTTAAAAATAAAAAAAGAATAATTTCTATGAAGGAAATGGACAGGGAAACAGCAATTACAATACTAAAGAATCATTTTAATCGAACACAACTGAATGCTATTTTTATCGAAGACGAATTTTATACAATGTTTAAAACTGTTTACAAAGAACTATTTTCAAATAACCCAAATTTTAAAGTACTTAGATCTACACTCATGACGGAAGATATAGAAGACGAAAATCGATTAACTGAAATTATTAGAAACGAACATCTTGACAAAAACCATAGAGGAATTCAGGCAGTATATAAAGAATTAATTACGCAAATTTACAATCCTAAATTAAAACAAAGGATAACTCAGTTCATAAATAACTGTGAAATTTGTAACTTAGAAAAATACGATAGGAAACCCCCGAAGATCCCTTACAAAATTACAGAAACTACATCCAAACCTCTGGAAACATTACATATAGACGTATTTTATACTTTAGGTAAGAAACTTTTTATGACAGCAATTGATAAATTTTCGAAGATCGCGTTAGCATTTCAAATAAACGGTAGGAGTTGGACAGAATTTTAAACAAAACTTTTGCTGATAATCAATACTTATGGGAAAATAAATTAAATTGTTGTGGATAATGAACTAGGCTTTAAAGCTATACCGATGCAAGAATTTTTGAAAAAGGAGAACATAGATATTCACTATACTTCCAATAGTAACCATACGTCTAACGCCGACATTGAGAGACTACACAACACAATCAATGAGCACATACGCTTGTTAAGGCACGATAAAGAAAACAAAGACGAAAGTATAGAAGATAAAATGATAAGAATTATAGGTTTTTATAATAATACAATACATAGCACGACTGGTATCAAACCGATTGATTTTGTAAATGGCAATGTACATGAAGATAGATACAAAGAAATTCATGATCTTATAAATTCAAAGAAAGAAAAGTACATTCAGAAGTTAAATGAAAACCGGAAGGATATAGAATTAGAAGGCGGACCAAATTACATTAGAGAGATAAGAGGGGGTAAAAATCACAGAAAATACAGGAGAGACTAAAACTGTAGAACACTACATAAAAGTGCTACACATAATAAACACCACAGAATACGAACGAACAATGGAAATAATCAAAACCAACATTGACATCCTAAAGATATCCAGCAGCGAATCAAAAAAATTAATAAATACAATAAATAAGAACTTTATGCTATTAAGAGCAAAAATAGAAAACCTTAACTCACATTTCCGAAGGAAACGGGCTCTCTTAAACATTATAGGAAAAGGTCTTAAAATTATTGCAGGTACAATGGACAGTGACGATGAAGAACAAATAACTAAAACTCTTAAATTACTACATACGAACAATGAAAACTTAACTAACGAAATGAACAAACTAACCTATATAAACAATGTCATGAACTCCCAAATCCAGAATATAACTAACCACATAAACTATCAGCAAAACATTATCGGGGACTACTTAAACAAAGTCAAGAATATTATAGGGAATAAAATTTCAACCATAGAGGACGAGATAACATTTATAGAGCACATATACCAGATTAACAACGACATCTCACTCCTACGGCATCACGTAGACGACATAGGACAGATTATTTTCTCCGGGAAACTGGGAATCATCCCCACAGATATTCTCAGCCAAACCGTACTCGAATTAATCACAGACTTCGACAGTTATACTAATATTAACGTAGCCATAGCACTTCACGAAGGTAATATTATAATAATTCTCTCTATACCACAATATTCGCAAGATTCACTATCCATGGTGATATTCGTACCCATTCCTGACAAAAATATTAAATCCATAAAGGTTAGCCACTCTGATGTTCTCATAGATTCAGAAAGAAATATTTATAGCACATATATTAAAGATAATCTAAAAAGAAATCTTATAAAAATTAACGATGATTGTTTAAACAAAATACTAAACTTTGAAGAAGCTAATTGCAAAATGCAAACATTAAATACACAAGAGATAAGCGAAATAATTCCTGGAGTACTAATTCTTAAACATTTTAACAGCACAATATCCCATAACTGCAACAAAGCTAAATTAAACATTTCAGGAAATTACTTAATCAAATTCGAAAATTGTGAAATAAACGCGTTAAACAAGACTTTTACAAATGTCAAAATAAAAATACAAGACAAGTTTACCGTGCGATTCTGTAACTTGAGACAGTCTCAAGTCTCTAAATTTGAGATTTTAAGTTAGAGACAATTTTTGAGACTTGAGATGATATTGCTATTCTGTAAGTGACAGTCACAAAATCTATTACATTTCATTATTCAGAGATGTTTTTACACTTGAATGAAAATAAATATGTCGATAACAAATATTAAATTTTCTATAACATAGTCAAAAAACATAATTATCAATGAAAATAAAAATATATGTTGACTTTGTTTCATAATATTTACGAAATTTATGTAAAATTGATTTATTTTTAACCTTTTCGTGTTTGAGTTGCTTACAAAATATAAAGAAACGACAATCGATTAATATCTATGATGATCTCTATTCAGTATATTCAAAATGGCAGACAAGAGTTCTTTTTAGTTTTGTGACCTGCTAACTACCAGGTCTCAATATTTTGAGACTAACGCTACAGACTGTTTAGTGAATAGTAACTAGTCTCAAATTGAGACTTTGCCTCAAAATGTCTCAAATAGAGACTAGAGACTGGTTACAGAATCCCGCTATTATTCTACCTAATATCATTACAAAAATTAAAGACAATAGTAATACAACACTAGCAGAAATAAAAATTGAATCTTTATATCTGAAGCAAATAGAATACGAAGAAACACTGAAAAAAATACTATATACAGATAAGAACTCAAAAATACTTAGTTTTGGTATAGATATCTCAATTATTATATCAATATGTATCTTAATTATTTTTATATACCTCTTTAAGAATACAAAAACATATATTCCAAATGTACAATTAAAAAATGAAACTACTATAAAAAATCCGGCAAAGATAATACGAATATTTATTAATTGAGTTTTCCAAAGAATTGTTTGTCCAAGTGCATTTTCGGTAACGAAAATGCAACAGTTAATAAAATGTACCACTAATTCCACTAACGAAAATGCAACAGTCAACAACTCCGAAGAATTTTAATAATTTATATATATTGTTCATTCAAGTGCATTTCCTGAAACCATTGTTGTTTTTGTTGAACAATATTCGTAGTTTCTGCGGGTGACATATCTACATGTGAACGTATGTATAAGTATGTAAATAAAATTGAATCATTTTCACTTTGCAATTCGTACACACACATTGTGTCATAAATTAGAAATATAATTAACGTTTTTGATTACTTAAGAATTCGATATGCTTTTTCCGTTCTGACTCCAAAAATCCATTATTATCAAAACAATATCGCTCGCCCTCACAAGAAGGCATAACAATAACAATCATAAAGAAAACAGAACGCTTAACGTTCTGCTGGAATTTGCTGTCGCAGCTAAAATTGTAATTAACTCTTTGTTCTGGATCCAATCAAGCTGATGCTTACACTTCAGCTTTAACTTTAAGTAAATAAAACCAAATTGTATATATATTAGTATTTCTGAAATAAAGAATTGATTTGTATCTTGCAATCCACTAGAACCACACGTGTTCTCATTTCATCCGCGCGTTCGCGGATATAAAATATATATTTTTTTCAAAATTCCCTCGTCGCGGGAATTAATTGGCGCCCAACGTGGGGCACGAAGTTAAAAGTGCCTACTATAGTAATAAAATAAAAAGTGAAGTAAAAGTTATATAAAAATTGTCTTGTAAAGAAATAATTTAGCACGAAGTTAAAAGTGCCTACTATAGTAATAAAGTAAAAAGTGAAGTAAAAATTATATAAAAATTGTCTTGTAAAGAAATAATTTGGCACGAAGTTAAAAGTGCCTATAAAAAGTGAAGAAAAAAATAGTTTAGCACAAAGTCAAAAGTGCCTATAAAAAGTGAAGAAAAGTAAAAAGTGAAGTAAAAATTATATAAAAAATTGTCTTGTAAAGAAATAATTTAGCACGAAGTTAAAAGTGCCTACTAAAGTGAAGAAAAGTAAAAAGTGAAGTAAAAATTATATACAAAATTGTCCTTTAAAGAATTAGTTTAGCACGAATTCAAAAAAGTGCCTAATAAATTTAACACGAAGACAAAAGTGCCTACTAAAGTGAAGAAAAGTAAAATATTAGTGATTACTAAAGTAAAAAACAAGAAAAAACATAATTACACAAGTTTTTGAAAAGCTATTTGTGCCTACCAAAGATTTAGAAGGAAAATGACTAAAATATAAAAGACTGTAATAAAGTGAGTGAGAACAAACAAAAAAGTGACAATCAAAGGATAATAAAAACAAGAAATTTAAAAAAAAAAAAAAAAAAAAACAATTTTTTTTAAAAATTATTTGAGAAAAAAAAATATCAGTGACTCAAATCAGAAAAGTACAAATATTTTATAAAATCAACAAGAACAGCGGCAACAATTGCATCATCAACAACTTATAAGAAATGTAACCAAAAAATTGTTAACAGCAGCAGTAAAAACATCAGCGGATGTGTCAACAGCAGCAGCAGCAACCATAAAGGAAGCAACGTCAACACCAGCATCAGAGAGCTAACAAGGGAATATATTTGTAAGTTTAAAACTAAAATATACTATATATTAAGAAATGGGCAATAGCCCAAGTATTAAATATAAAAAACTTTTGTACTGTAATTTTTGTAAGGGCGAACACGATATTAGGAAATGTCCTAAACTCAAAAAATAAAAAAAACTAAAGACTATAATTAATGGTTTGTACAACCAATAAACTACATAACTAAAAGCTGCGATTCACCACCGCAAGGGGGACCCTCCAGCTTATAACAATTAAAAATTCTCTGCGATTCACCACCCAAGGGACCCTCCAGAGAAATATAAAAAGATAATTCAACCAAAAATTTGTTTTAATAAAAACAATAATTAAAGGCCCGACCAGCCATATAACAAAAATATATTGAAACCGCGATTCACCACCGCAAGGGGGACCCTCCGGTTTATAACAAAAGCTTAATTCTGCGACTCTGAACTCCAGACCCTCCAGAATAAAAAAGCATCCCTTCCTAGAAGGGATAAAATAAAAATAACTAACAAAAAAAAGAAAAAAAAAACAGAAACTTAAAAACAGACAAAATGGCTAACGGTGACGCTTTGACCGTAGACCTCATAACGCGCCTTATTGCTGACAGCAATATAGCATTACGTGAGGAAGTAGAGCAATTACGCTCACAAATAATAGTCAATACCACTAGTGCAACTGATTTTTTAACACAGACGATTGACGACAATATAGCCTGTCAGGAATCGTTAGATATAGTTAAATCCGTACCAGAATTTACTGGTAGAATAAATTCATATGTTAGTTGGAGAGAGGCAGCGCTTAACGCTATGAGCCTATACGTAAGGGGCAGTAGAAAATACTTCGCTGCACTCACCATACTCAGGAATAAAATAACACATGATGCAAATGATGCATTAACAAACCACGGAACAGTTCTAAATTTCGATGCAATTCTATCTCGCTTAGACTTTGCATATGCGGACAAACGTCCTATACACATTGAACAAGAATTAAGCATCTTAAGGCAAGGTGCAATGTCGGTTGTAGAATATTACAACCTCGTCAATAAAAAATTGACACTATTAATAAACAAAACTATCATGACACATGGAAATAACGCAGACTTAACCAAAGAACTAAACAAAAAGAATAGGGAACACGCCCTACGAATTTTTATAACAGGATTAAATACCCCACTAAGAGACATAATATTTTCTTTAAATCCACAAGATTTACCAGACGCGCTAGCAAAAGCTCAGGAACTAGAATCTAACAACCAAAGAGCCCGGTTTGCTCAAAACTTCACGTATGATAGAAACAGGGTGAAGTCAACATACACAAACAATAACTTAAGGTTTCCTCAAAGGAACAACGCTCTCAATAATAATACAAATTATAATTTTCCAAAACCAACTCCTATGGATATAGATCCATCTGTATCCAGAATTTACAATAGAGATCTTAATATGAGGGGGCAACAAAGCACCAACAATTTTTACCAACAACAGAGAAATAACAATTTTAATCAAAATGTAAAACCTATGCAAACAAATGCAAACTTCCAGGCCAATAGGGGGCAAAATCAGGAAGCACATGGGGTAAAGCGGCATAGAGAAAGTAATAACAGCTTTCGCCCGCAAGAAAAGAGCCAGAGAATTAATAATATGAACGAGAGCCATTTTTTAGGCGAAGAGGGGACGAACTCCCCTATCTCAAATTACACGACTCAAAATTAAATAAAAACTTAAAAGCTCTAGTTGATACGGGAGCAACCTCATGCTACATTAAGCCTGGGGTTTATAATAATAAAAACGAATTAGCCATTTATAAGCGCATAAAAACCGTTAATGGCTATTCCATAATCAAATTTTACCACTTAATTACCTTATTTGGAGTCGAAGAAATTTTCTATGAAATAGAGGGATTAGAATCGGATCTCCTTTTGGGATACAATTTCCTTAAAAATATTGAGGCACTTATCGATGTGTCCAATGGGAAAATTAATTATAGGGTAAAAAATAATTTGGAAAATGAAAACAAAAGTATGAATATTTATTTTGAAAATAAAACTAAGGAACAAGAAGTTTCCAAAAAACCAGCCGACGGAAATACCGGCAAATATAAAAAAATAAATACTGTGGAGCAGAAAAGCTCTACAACGCCAGCCGATGATAATACCGGCAATTTAAATAAAAAATATATTGTGGAACAAAAAAGTTCTACACCGCCAGCCGAAGATTTTACCGGCAATATTATACTAAAAAAATTTATTTTGGGACAAAAAGATCCTAAAACGCCAGCTGACGATTTATACCAGCCTAATGAAAGATGTAAGTATAAAGAAAATATTGTGGAACAAAAAAGTTCTACAAAGCCAGCCGAAGATTTTACCGGCAATATTTTATTTAAAGAAATTATTTTGGGACAAAAAGGTCCTAAAACGCCAGCCGAAGTTCTTACCGGCAAAATAAAACAAAAAAATAATGGTGAAAAACCAAATAAAAATATAAAAATACCAAATTTAAACCACTTGGGAAAAGAAAATCCTAGGACGCCAGTCGAAGATAATGCCGACAATAAAATCAAAAAATATACTCCAAAAAAAGGTAGTACTAATATTTTAAAAATAAATAATTTCCATATTACCGATGAATATAATTTCGAAAAATTAACTGAGCTTCAAACACATGCAAGCTTCCCATTTGACCCGGGAGAAATAATTTATGAAAATATGATACGATAAAGAAATAAACTAAAACCTAGATATAAAAAATAACAAGTTAAGGAAAATTTAGAGAATAAAATAAAAATTAATAATGAAAATAGAATTATTCATAAAGATAATATAAAATCATAATTATTATAGGTTTCCAAAATGATCATTTTAATTTTGACTGCACTAATCAGCTCAGCAACCGCTGATGTTATAGATTACACCCGACAAGACTACGTACTTATCGAAAATGGAGATGTTTCCATTTATGAGGAATACGGGGACTTATTTCACATTACTAATTTATCTTATTTTGAAAACATAATAGCAGACGAAAATAGAAATTTTTACAGTAACAATGAACAAAATCACGACAGCTTAGGAATTATTACACAGGAAACAGAATCAGAAACTTTGATAATTAAAACTTTATTGGAACAATTAAAACAAACCAATTATAGGCAAAAAGGGGTATAAATGAATTAGGAACACTTTGGAAATGGATAGCTGGTACACCAGACCATGACGACTTTGTAAAAATTAATAACAAATTGGACGAACTAGTAGTAAATAACAATAAACAATATACAACAAATTCAGAAATTTTTAAAATAATAACAGAATTAACTGACACAGTTAATAATATTAAAGGTGATACCATAAATAGGAAAATAAAAAGAAAACGAAATCAATATGTTATACATGAACTGCAAAATTTAATAAATACAATAACCTTTGGTAAAATTGGAATTTTAAATCCAACAATTTTACACTTTGATGAACTAAAAAACATAACATACTACCAACACGGTATAATGACAATAACAGATTTAATGGACATTTCTAAATTCAAAATAGCCCAAAAAGGAGACATAATTATAATTTATATAAAATACCCTAAAATAGAACTAACATGTAAGTACTATGATGTAAGAGCTATAGCTCAATTAGATGGTAAACTTATTATTGACCAGAACATAATATACTGTAATAATAAATTTTTCAATATTCAGAATTGTAAAACAGAAATTTCAAAAACCTACTGTAAACTAAATAAAAAAAGCACATGTTTGTCAGAAATTTTAAACAAAAACCAAGGAAAATGTAATAAATTAAAAGAAAAAAACCTTCAAATTGAAGAAATTAAATCAGGAGCGATATTAGTTTCAGGAAAAAATATTGTAGATAATCAAACATTAAATGGAACATATCTAATAACATTTGAAAATTATACAGTAATAAATAATCAATCTTATGAAAACATTGAAGTAAAAATGTGGAATTATTTTAAAAATAACCATATAAACAATTTTGAAATTTTAGAATATTTTGAAACTACCAACAAACTGTTAAAATTAGATAATATAAATATTTTAACAGAACGGAACAAGAACATAACAGTCCATTCATATTTTTGGTACATAATTTTAATTTTGGGAATCATTTTCATAACTTACTTATTACTAAAATTAAAAAAATCTCGCGAAATTCCCAGACCAATCCAAAATACGCAATTTCAAGAAATCACTTATAATGCTCTTTTGGACCAAATATATAAATTAACTCAAAATAATAGTGAATCGGGGACGATTCATTTTAGGAAGGGGGAGTTAACGATAGCCTCCGCATAGAAACCTTACCCTAACTGTAAATAAAATTGAATCTTTTCACTTTGCAATTACATTGTGTCATAAATTAGAAATATAATTAACGTTTTTGATTACTTAAGAATTCGATATGCTTTTTCCGTTCTGACTCCAAAAATCCATTATTATCAAAACAATATCGCTCGCCCTCACAAGAAGGCATAACAATAACAATCATAAAGAAAACAGAACGCTTAACGTTCTGCTGGAATTTGCTGTCGCAGCTAAAATTGTAATTAACTCTTTGTTCTGGATCCAATCAAGCTGATGCTTACACTTCAGCTTTAACTTTAAGTAAATAAAACCAAATTGTATATATATTAGTATTTCTGAAATAAAGAATTGATTTGTATCTTGCAATCCACTAGAACCACACGTGTTCTCATTTCATCCGCGCGTTCGCGGATATAAAATATATATTTTTTTTCAAAATTCCCTCGTCGCGGGAATTAATTCGCACACACTTTTTACTGATAAATGATATTACGATTTGAATTTAAATTGTACTTACATACATACATATATATGTGCATATGTAATTATGAGCTGATATGTAGATGCGTATGAAAATTAAATGACATATTATTGTAATATGTATATTAAGTTTTTATGATATTATGATAGTATCTCATATACATATATTTACAAACATATTCATATATGTACATAAGAAATTATAATACATACATTTATTTTCAAACATAAGAAATATTTTAATAAATAACTCTTAATTGCACATTAACTACAAATATTGTTTTGAAAATAGCATAATTTAATTAGAATGATATAAATTATGCATATATTCATAGAAATACGAAAAATGATAATCACTTCAATTAACATGATGGCATGTGAGCATATAAAAATATACGCAAAAGGCCCAACATACGTTTGTAATAGCAATGCATGTTTCTGAGCATAATTTTCATTGAATGTTCTGCTCTGTTCATGCGCCACTGTTAAAGTTTCTCCTTCTTAAGTGGTAAACACATAGAGCGCGACAGACTGCAAACTACAACTACTGGAATTCCTGAGCCAAACCAACCTCACAATAATGAACAGTGACACAAAAAATACTTACCAAAAAGGAAATAAAGGCTCTGTAATAGACCTGATGTTTGCAAATGACGCACTAAGCAGACACATTAAGTGGAAGGTGTTCACAAATAGTGACCATATGGCATTCATCGCAGAAGTCTTATTCTCTGGGGACCAGGAACCCCCACGCAGTAACACTACACATAAACGAAGCTGGAAGCAAACGGATTTTGACACTGACGTTTTTGAGACAGTCTGGAGTGCAGCAATAGCACCAGGCGAAGGCGGCGTCCACTTAGTAACCGCATTGCAAAAGGAACTGATAGCAGCATGCGACGCCACAATGTGAAGGACAAAATGTCACAATAAGCGAAGACCTGTATACTGATGGAATGAAGAAATTGCCACGCTGAGAAAGCTCTATCACTCAGCCTGACGTCGCCTACAACGCAATCAAAGTGGCAAAAACGAAAACCGTCTCAAAGAAGCTTTTAAAAACCATAAGAAGCTTCTAAAGTCAGCTATAATCCGTAGAAAGAGAAACTGTTTTGAAAAGATCTGTAAAGAAGCGAATATAGACCCCTGGGGGGCGGCTTATAAAATCTCTATGTCCAAATTCCAAAATAAGCGGCAGCAACCCAAATGCGCTCCGTTTATGAAGAAAGTCGTCGAGGCATTATTTCCGACGCACGCCCGATTACTAGCGCTGTGCGGCGAAACCATGCTGCTGAGTCATCCCCACTGGTTACGGAAGAAGAACTATTGGCCATAGCTAAAAGAATCAAAAACAACAAAGCGCCTGGTATCGATGGCATACCAAACAGAGCTCTAAAGGTAGCCATAATCTCAAAGCCCACTCTTTTCGCAAAAATGTACAACGCATGTATAAAAGAAGGGATGTTCCCCGATCCCTGGAAAATCCAGCGCCTGGTTTTAATCCCAAAACCAAAAAAACCACCAGATGAACCTTCTTCGTATCGACCTCTGTGTATGCTAGACACAATGGGCAAAGTGTACGAAAGCATAATAAGAAACCGCTTGGAGATTGCAATCCAGGAGTCCGGCGGACTATCAAAAAGACAATACAGCTTCAGAAAACAGAGGTCTACTATCGATGCACTGAAAGAAGTTGTCGACACGACGAAAAGAGCAGCAAGTGGCAAAAGATGGAAAGGTGGTACAAAAAAATATTGTGCGCTGATCACCCTGGATGTGAAGAATGCATTCAACTCTTCTAAATGGGAAAATATATTCGAAGCCTTATATGGAATACGCGCCCCTCAGTACCTCATAAATACCATTATGAGTTATTTTCAAAATAGAAGGCCTAAGAAAAGCCTAAAGACGTTAAGCTAATCGCATACGCGGACGACCTTATAGTGGTAGCAGTAGGTAAACAACTTGAAGACCTACAAAATAAATGTAATGAATGCATAAATGGTATACGCCAATGGTTTTCTTCAAAGAGTTTGGAACTGGCTGAGCACAAAACAGAGGTACTGCTCATAAGCACCAGAAAAATTGAGGAAAAAATAACTCTCACTATAGGAGAGTGTATGATTACTTCACAACCACAGTAATTATATTATAGTACATATATTGGACTCCAAACTGAAATTCAAGCAGCACTTGGCAAACATAGCAAATAAAGCAACGCGTTATCAAGAATGATGGCAAATAGAGGCTGTGTGCGCTCCAGCCGCCGACTTCTAATCGCAAAAGCTATGAGCTCAGTTATACTATATGCAGCTCCAGTATGGATACAGGCGCTAAACATAAAAGCGTATGCCAAACCAATAAATGCGGTGCACAGACTCACAGCAATAAGAGTAACAAGTGCTTTCCGAACTATTTCCAGCGAGGCATCTGAAGTACTAGCTGGTATGCCGCCCATAGACATCCAGGGTGACGAACTCGCGAGATTATTTGAGCTATCAGCGCCAATTACAGAAATCCAAAAGAGAGAAGAGAGAAAGAAGAGCATAAATATGTGGCAGCAACGGTGGCAAACCTCAACTAAAGGACGGTGGACCCACAGACTTATACTTGACATCCATACGTGGATAAGTAGAAAACATGGGGACCTGGATTTCCACCTGACCCAAATATTAAGCGGGCATGGGTGCTTCAGAGGCTATCTATATAAATTTCAAAACGACGTCAGTCCGTATTCTATGATGTGTACGGAGTCAATAGAAGACCCTCAGCACGTGTTCTTCCATTGTTCTCGGTTTCTAAACATAAGGGAAAAGTTTGAAACAGCACTAGGTGGTAGTTTAAAGGTGGAAAGTTTGACTGCACTTATGTGTCAGTCCTCTGAGAAGTGGAAAGCTGTTCGCGAAGCGGCAACTTCCATCATGACAATATTAAGACAGATACAGCAGAATAGGCGTCAGTCCGTCTGTGCTATAGAGGAGACGTAAAATGTCTTGTCACTCCCATGAAGTAATACCTTATCTGGTGGTTCCGAGGGAGAGTCTTGAGTTGGGAGTAGGTTAGGTTTAGCGGATTAAAGTCCCGCACTCCGGCTTTCGATGCTTCCTCCTACTATAAGAAAAAAATATTCTGTCAAATATTAAAATACACACGTTCTTATGGGCAGTGTTATTTTGACAGCTGCACGACCACACGACTGCAGGCCGACAGTTGTCGTTCTCCCTAACTTCGATATCCTCCTATTTTTGCCAACCACAGTAGAGTTGACAGTAGAATGGAAGATAGAAAGAGGAGGTAGAGTGGTGAAGCCACTAATATATAAAATGTAAAATTATTCACAGCTCTAACAAACTTGACGTTATTTTACAAATAAAAGCATAAAATAGCTATATTATAGCTCTATTATATCATTTGTAATAACAATTGATAATTTAAAGCAAAAATAATTATCTATTTACTTATTTTTTGCATAAAAAAATTCATTTTGAACAAAATATTAAAATTTCATTGAAGAGAAAGGAATTAGTATGGCCACAACGAAATTGTGTACATACAAAATGGACAACTGCGTTGTTTTGTGTACATGCCGGCCATTGTGTTGTTGTTGCTTCTCAAAATGTACATGTAGTAAGATGAACAACGACGTTTTCTGTTCACTGTCGTGCTGCTGCAGTCTGTCGCGCTCTGTGTGTTCACCACTTTAGCCTGCTGTGGTGAAATGCACTCATCGCATTTTGTTAGCTTTTGACAGTTTACACAGAGAACTTAAAACATAGAGAAGGTGCAGGAACATTTGATAAATTTGCGACACGGAATCTCACGACACAAATACAGAATTCACGCTGTGAAATGTTAACATTTTTAACGTTCTCCACATATTCAACAAAGAATATGAAGAGAAATAATATATGTACGTACGGCTTATGATGCCATAGCATGTATGCGCAATCAGGGAATATTGAAGAAAAATAGGTTCTTTGATATTCCATTTTTAACAGCGAAAAATGTGTACAAATACAGCTCTCTCACATACTCAAGAATATGAAGAGACATAAATATGTATGCATGCTCCTTATGATACTCCCAACAACAGCATTGTGACATTTTCATGGTTCAATTTTTGCTTTCGCAATGTATGCAAATATGTATGTATGCTCTTGCGTTTTGCCGTCGGCATTTACATATTGGCATGTAATAAATATGATATGAGTATAATTTTGTATGAATGCATGTATAGTACTATTTACAGTCAATTTAGTATATATTACTTGTATATTTAATAACTTAATTTGATTTTTACATAATATACTATACTAATAAATATGTTTGTATTATGTTTCTTAGTAATAGAAATTGAATTTATCACAACAATGCATATATATATAAATATATTGTCTATCATATTAATCTTATTATCTGCACATATGATTGCATGTATACGCATGTGCGCATTCAGAAATTCAAATCATGATTTTATCACTTATCAATACACATATTACATGTGCGCGGATTGATCTGCATGTTCATATACATATGTACATACATTCATTTATGCTTAAACTTACATACATATGTACATATGTATATTTGTATACACTTCCGAACAAATAATGCACAAGCATACAAACATACATATGCGTACACATATGAATATGTCACCAACAAAAATTTAAGCATTGTTCTACAAAAACAACAATTGCCTAAATAGCATAAGCATGGCAAGTCAATATGGCAGCCGAATTGGCGAAGCTTAAATGTAGTAAATTTTACAACAAAAACGATTTCATTCATAAACGCAGGCGCAAATTCCACAAGCGACCTTGCTTCATTCATAAAAACAGACAACGTAACATCTCCCCGGGCATGCCTTCGCATACAAGCGTCTTTTCGCGACGATGGCAAAAGCTAAAAATCATAAATTGAACAACTTTCTGATGATTCTTCACAGAAAGAAGTGACAAAAGTGGCAATAAAGCCGTTGTCGATTTACAATATTCGTCTAAAATATTTTTCCGTGACTCGCAAAAATCTGCGTCGATATGTATGCACGCGCATACATCTTCATACATATTTACGCTGGTTTGTAGGCGACGCTGTTCGAGCAGCAAGGAAAGCGGTAACAATCGGCGATCGTTTGTTAGTTTCTTTCGGCACAGCTCGGATTTTCTACCAACAAAAAAATGTTGTGGCGCTTTACCGTCGCGTCAGTGTTTCGACACATAGAAGTACTGAACACAATGAGCGCGACCGACTGCAAACGAATATATTAGAATACACACGTTCTTAGAGACACAGTTATTGAGCCAGCTGCACAACTACATAACTGTGTCCATAAGAACGTGTGTATTTGACAGATGTCGCTTGCAGTCTGTCGTGCTCAATTTGTTCAGCACTCGACTCTTTTGACAAAACGCAAGTTTCGGCCATTGGTTGACTGTGACAATGGAGATGCGAAAGAAGCTTGAAACTTGTTACTATGAATGTATGTACATATGTATGTACACTGGCCAAAAAAAGTATTCGACATATGCATATTTTTATGTATTTTTAAAATATTCCATAATATAAAGAAATAAAAACCCGATTAACAGTGTTTTTGAAAGCAATAATTTATTTATTTTGTAAATTGATGAGTTTTGTGATAATAAAAATTACAAAACTAAACAAAAAAGCACAAAAACTTAATTACTCCAAAAATAAAAGCAAAAAAAATATTCGACAATTCATGTAAAATCCAAGTTTGAAAACAAAAAAATACTTTTTAATACCGCGTAGCTCTTCCTTTACTTCGGACTACTTCTTTTAAACGTCTTGGTATTGATTCGACCAACTTTCTTGTTATGGATGGGTCTATATTGTACCACTCTTCCATTAGTATCTGTTCCATTTGGGTTTTGTTCGTAAAATGGCGCTGCCTCAGCCTTCTTTCTAAATGATCCCATAGATGCTCTATGGGATTTAAATCTGGACTTTGAGCAGGAGTTTTAATTACTCCAGGGCAATTGTATAAAAGCCAAAGCTTTGTATTTAGTGCGGAATGCTTTGGGTCGTTATCTTGGTAAAACTGAAAAATCGCTCCGATTCCGAGATTTTCTGCACTAGTTCGTAAGTTTCTCTTCAAAATGTCAATGTATTGCATGTGGTCCATGATTTGGCGAATTGGCTCCATATTTCCAACTCCTGCTGCCGACATACACCCCCAAATCATAACTCCTCCACCTACGTGTTTCACAGTTGCCACAGTATTTCGCTCTTCCAATTCTGTATTGGGCTTCCTGTAACTTTACCATTACATCCAAAAAGATTGAATTTGCTCTCATCTGCAAATATCACCTTATTCCAAAATTCGGCGGGCTTATTTGTGTACGTTTTTGCAAACCTTAATCTTTCTAATCTATTTTTTTTAGAGATATATGGCTTTTTGCGCGCAACTCTTCCTCTGTAGTCATTGATTTTCAAATAATTGCGAATGGTTTGGGGTGTCACATCTATATTTAGGTTTTCTTGAACAGTTTTGGAGAAAACCGTGGCATTTGTTTTTGGTTCTTTCTTGACCTGGCGAACCAACCAACGTTCGTCTGCTTTAGTTAAGGCTTTTGGGCGACCACACCTTGGATGATTTTCAACCGACTTTTTATCTTTCCATTTTTTTATAATATAATGGACAGTTGTTCGCGGCCTATCAACTAGTTCGGCTATTTTAGTTTCGGTTATTCCACTTTTAAAATGTATAACGATCAGATTTTTGATTTCCTCAGACACTTCTTTTTTTTTGCGACCCATGTTTACCATTTCACTTATTTACTTTAAATACCGCTTCTAAATTGAATGCTGCATAACAATGTTAAAGAAAATATTCAAACCGATCGTAACTTTCACCGTTAATCATTGGAATTCGCTCTTCTACGTAACTGTCAAATATTTTTTTTGCTTTCATTTTCAGGATAATTTAGTTTTGGTGCGTTTCTGTTTAATTTTGTTGTTGTGATTATCACAAAACTCATCAACTTACAGACTATATAAATGTTTGCTTTAAAAAACACTGTTTTTTGGTTCTTTATGTGTTTATATTAAGAAATATTTCAAAAATAAATAAATGTATTTTTTGAATACTTTCTTTGGCCAGTGTATATGGCTCGCATTTGCTTTCGTAAACATACAGACAAATGTGCCAAAAAAATAATAATATATGAATGTACATATGCACATATGCATGTGTCATAGAAATTCTATTGGTACAAATATGGAAATGATAACGAAATAATGCGAATATGCATATTTCATGAAGGTCATTCATTTTTTTTAAGAAATGAAGTTCTTTTGACACATCTCCGCTTTGTAATAGACAAAATAAATATAACTTTTTTGAAATAATTAAAAAATTAAAAAATAAAATTAATTATTTTGTATCTAATTTTTTACGATTTTGTAAAAAACTGAAATTTTTACAATTTTTCTGATAAAAATGGTTCATATGATACAAGATCACACATATGTGTCTCAGAGAATGCTTCTTTACATTCTTTATGTGACTTTGCATATTTTTCTTCAAAGCATTTCTCTTTATTCATTCTTGCATGAATTCAGTCGTTTTACATATATTTCTGCCACTGCACGTGCTCAATTCTGCTAAATAGCAGCGAGAATGGTGAAATTCCATCATACAGAATTCAATTTGCACCTTCTCTATGTTTTAAGTTCTCTGGTTAACACGCCTGTCCGTTTTTGGACCTTCTCTATAAATATACGTTCTCTGGTATAGTTAATATAGAAAAAAGAATCACGCGAAAAAACAAACAAAGAAAAATTGTTAAAAATCCTACATATTTGCTGTTTAAGATGTGGCAAGGCTCGTTTTCCTCATAATTGTGAACAATCTAACATTTTCAACAATGAGTGTGCTAAGTGATTTTTAAATTAATAAATTAAGTAAAATATAGCAAAATAAAAGTGAAATGTGAACTTATTTCAATGTTTAGAGTGTATATTTAAATATACAGAGTGAAAAACGTGAAAAACATTAGCGAAACATAGAGAAATTCCATGTGTTATTAGTGCAAATTTATGAACTTTAATCGTGAATATTTTAAAAAATAAAAGTTATTTTTATATTATTTTTGGATATTTCTTCTCTGAAGAAGCTCCCCTACCTGCACATACCCCATTTATACGGAAATTCGGTTTTTACCCCTTCTTCCACTTTTTAACATTCACGGTGCGATATGAAATGTTAAAATTTCTTGCTAACTACTTTTTCACACAAGAGAAATAATATCAATATATATCAATATCAATTTCTTGAGCATTTACTTTAGAGCTGGAACCTAACCTTTAATAGGATCTTAAAAAAATTATTTTTTGAATTCGCAATATCTATATAGTAATGAAAAGTAATTTAATTTAGCTTACACAACACTATTTTGCCATACTCAATAGCAATACTGGATTTAGCTGCATGCATGAATATTGTCGGGACAACTTTTTGAGACAACTTTTCCATAAATTTTAAGAAAATAACACAATGCAACCATTTTCCGGTTAAAAGTCGGCCAACTTGGATTCCAATAGAAACTCAACCCCGGACTCCTCTTCACGTTTCTACAGTGTCACCTCTCAGCTGTGCCTTTGTTTACATAACATCAGCTGATAGTTACTCTACTCCTCCTCTACCGTGGTGGCCATGATGTTTTTATTGTGAACGTACACTTGGGGGTAGCTTAAGAGCTGTGAATTGCTCTTTTACTATGGTGAATGGGACGGGAAACGGTCAAAATTCTAAAATCAAAATTCTGAAGTCAAAATTCCGGAATCAAGATTCTGGGTCGACAAAATTCTGGAAATCGGAATTCCGCAATTCCTTTGCTTTTTTTGGCTGCATTTCAAAATTCTGGTTTTTCATAATTCCGGAATTTACGTTTTCCAGAATTAATTCTGGAAATTTTTTTCCCAAAATTTGAGCCAAATCGTGTATCTTATATAAATTTGCTTATACATACATAATAATATAACATAAACAAAACATAACCTCCAAAATGATTCCAAAATTCAAACATGTTTATCGGAAAGACAAAAAACAACATTATTAACAAATAAAGACCAAATAGATTCATTTCTTTTTTTTTCGTATAACATGTTCACAGCCATCGAATTGTGTGACAATACGCACGGTACATTTGTTTTTAATTCGTTCAGAACAAGTCCAGTTAAATGTTTTCTTATTTTTTCGTTCCAAATACATAGAAGAAGTAGCCGTCGACGTTTAACATGTCTTTTCCTTTATTAGACTTCACCACAGTTATATTTTCCATCATTTCACAAAAATATTTAGCACGTTTTTATTAATGAAATGGCAGTAACACATTGCTTAGACAGTACATATATGTATGTATATGTAGGTACATAGTAAACTAAATCATTATGGTAGTACAAAAAAGTAAATGAAGAACAACAAACAAAGCAATAACAATAACAAATACAATCATGGTAGTACAAAAAAATAAATGAACAACAACAAACAAAGGAATAACAATAACAAATACAATCATGCAATTGTAAAAAACTACTTACTAGGCAATAAAACATATGATTACAGAATGGCAAAATTCTGTAATTAATGATTAAAAATGCGTGTTGATAAAAAAAAGTGCGCACTTTTTTGTTATCAACACGCATTTTTAAAAAGTGCGCACTTTTTTTTATCAACACGCATTTTTAATCACTAATTACAGAATTTTGCCATTCAGAATTTTGCAATTCAGAATTTTGCAATTTAGAATTTCGTTATCCAGAATTTTGAATTCCAGAATATTGACTTCCATAACTTTGATTCCCGGTGTTCCAACTTCCGGAATTATGAATGCAGAATTTCCAAAAAAGCAGAATTTTGACCCCAACCCGAATGAGACTTTCCCTACTCCCTTGTACCATGCTGTGAAGTACTCAAATGTAGTTATCAACTTAGTTGGTCGTGAATTCGAGACAAAATTTTAAATTGAACGACGTGTTCATGGAAGGTGCACGTCGTATTGCTAGGTAAGCTTAAATTAAACTTTATTTCAAAAGATTTACCATGTATTTTTTAATTTTTTTTTATAGAATCAGCAAAGAAGCTGGTGTAGAACGTTTGATTATTTGTCTGCTTTAAACGCTAGTCCTAAACCAATGACCATTGTGCTTGAGGGTGGAAGCAACTTTTTGAAGAGCAAATACTACGGTGAGCACATTCGGATGTTGTACAAGCTATTGTTAATTGTGCTTAGGATCCCGATACTGCTGGTCAGGTTTATCAAGCTGTTGGGTGAGTTTTGAGCAAAATTCTAATATGCTAAACACTCAACACCCACCTTGCAGACCAAAGCGTTACCAGTTGAGCGAATTAATTGACTGGTTCCATCGTGTTATGCGCAAAGATGAAAAATGGTGGCGATACCGCCGTTAAGACATTCGTTACGATCCTACCTTCCTATTGAAAGCCAAGTTCACTGAGCTTATCTGTCCTGGGCAACCTATTGGTGAGCTACATATGGAACGTATCGATCGCGAATGTATTACTGATGTCGTTTGGATGTACAATTGACCTCCATGGAAGAGCAAGTACCATGAAAATTGCGACCATATCGTGTTGCGCAATATTATGATGCCGAATTGGGAGAATGGGAGGAACCAGCTCCACCAAAACCGATAGAACATTGGGAAGAACTATGTATGCTTGCATAAAACTACTATAATGGCATAAAACTACTAACAACAGCCAAGCAAATAATAAACAACACTCATCAAATGAAATTTTGGTAGCGTTGGTGGCCAAGCAGCGATTTGAAAAAGAAACATTTGCATCTACGCGAATTACAATTCGTCTTTACATCTAGTGAATTATGGTCGATTATGAATGGTGTGGAAGTTGATATTTAAACTTTAAAAAACAAATAAATGTAATTTGGCTAATAATGAACCGCTATTAAAAATTAAGCAATTTGAGTTGTATTTTTATTTGGGCCATTTAGTTTTTTAAATATTATGCAAGTATTGCTATTGAGCATGGCAAAATAGTATTGCGTAACCTGATTTAAACTACTTTTTACTACTATATAGATATTGCTAATTCAAAAAAATTATTTCTTTAAGAATCCTTTTTATTTAAAAACTTAGCTTAGAACTAAAAAATAATATGATAAATCTGTTAGGATGGTCAAAAACTCCATTTGGGAACGAGTAGGATTCCTTATCGCCGGCGTATAGCTAAATTCTGACATAAAACGTGTATGTAGTTTGTGATTACAAAAAAATGTACTTAAAATATAGAAAACATGGCTATTATAATTATCTCTTGATCAATCTTACAGTAAAAAATTGTGTTTTACTGTTCCGACGAATTATTATGATATGTAATACCAAATTTTTCCACAATAGTTCTCTTTTGGTACACTCATTATCAAAAAAATTTCCACTTTGTCCATGAATAAGTTAACTAAAATGCTTAAAAATACATATATAGCATATTTATTTATATCAAGAAGATATAATCAAATCTTTTGATAACAGCATTAAACTTCATTCTATAAGCAAAATTGAAAATAGTATTAATAAATGTATAAATATAATTCTGTAAATTTATAATTTAATATTAAAGCATTTTGCTTTACGGAACCCATTTTAACCTCTCGCCATCCTTATTCACCAGAGGTGGTCATGATGTTTTTATTGTGAACGTACACTTGGGGGGTAGGTTAAGGACTGAGAATGGCTCTTTTACTATGGTGAATGGGCACTTTTTCTACTCCCTTGCACCATGGTTTACATAACATCAGCTGATAGTTACTCTACTCCTCCTCTACCGTGAGCTTAACGGTCGAATTCCAGGAGTCACCAGTTCTGTTTTGTACCAGTAATTTAGAAAATAAGTTTTTGTAGTCATGGACTGTTTCAGCAAATGGGCAGAGGTATACACAATTCCTAACCAAGAGAAAGGAAGAGTAGCGGACGTATTTATCAACAATTAGTATCAAGATATTTCAATAAAATTACATTTCCACTAAGATAGGAAATTTTGGTCAGCTTTAATTCAGGAGATGTGCCAGAAACTGGATATCCGCAAAACCCGTACAACAGCACTACATTCGCAGGCCAACGGCATGGATTCAATCGAACTTTGTAAGAAAGTTTGCGGAAAGTTCTTCAAAAGTAAAATATTGGGATACCCACATATCCTTGTTCTTGATGGCTTATTGGCCCACTGTATATGACAAAACGGGGCAAGGGAAGTTTTGATAATGGTTACAGATTGATTTGAAGTTTGGAATTAACGCCACCGGAGAAAGGAGTGCTAAGGAAATCAATAGATTAGGTATTGTTCATAACCCACAATGAAAGAAAGTGTATCTCAAATTATAGTTTAGTTGGGAAGGAGCATACCAGGTTATTAAACGACTCAACAATGGAGTGTATCGCATTTAGATTATATGAAGACTTAAGAATAAAACGAAAATAGTTCATTTGGAACGGCTTGTAGCGTTTGGCACTGGCAATATGTATAATCGGTAGGATCAGACTTAGGTGGAGGGCAGTGTGACGAGCACGAATGTCAGAACAAAATAGAATCGACTATAAATTGCTAGAACCAACCTGACAGCGAAATTCGTAGTTGCCAGAATGTTCCAGTGACGATGTTTTGGTAATAATCTACTATATAAGAGCTGCCGGATTGTGCAGCTGAACAGTTCTATTTAGAGTGCTGCTTAGTAAAGAGCAATACAATAATAAGTTGTTAACTCTAATAACGAGTAATACATATTTGTTAAGTGGAACTGTCTGACTCAAGAGTGTCGACCTCAAGAGTGACGACCTTACAATTGGTGTCATAAGTGGAATTGTCAAATAAATTCTCAAGAAGAAAATTTGTTTAAAAAGCCAAAGCTTAACGATCTGAAAATTCCACAGCTCAAAAAGGATCTGGAGCAACGCGGTGTGGCGACAAATGGAACAAAATCCGAATTACAATCATTGATGCATAAAACGTTAATATTGAGAAATATGTATTTCAATTGGAATTAGATGAAGACACTATGGAAATAGAAGAGGCTCACATGATTGTTGCAGCAATATCGACGGAAATGTCATAGATTTCATCAAAATTGTTGGCACTACAATCCCGCGAAGCCTGCGAATTCCCTCAACTACCGGGCTGGGCCATCGCGAGCACTGGCATCACCCGGCGGTGATGCCTTTTCTGCGCGAGGCCTGCGAATTCCCCCCTCCTACTGTATAGGGCAGAGTCATCGCGAGCACTGGCATGATGCCTTTTCTGCGCGATGTCTACCCCATACTGTTTACTTCTACTTTTATATACAATGCTACCTATTTCTACTATTGTTACACTTACCCCTGCCTGTTGCTGCCGATGGCGACCGTCCTCGCCGGAGTGCTGGAAGAAAATGATCGCACTGGATGTGAAGTGCTTGCTTATATAGCAGCACAGCGCAGCTTTCGTCAGTGTAGTGGGGTGAGTTGTGTGCGTAGCTTTGGTCAGTGCGGTGAGGTGAAGTTTAGGATAATTCTGGTATTGTGGAAAGCTCTACGTTGAGGTCGGGTGTAGTGGTGTTGACGTAAATTATTGTAAGGTGGTGAAAGCCACGTTACAGTCCCCCCCTCACTTCGGACAACGATACTTCGCTGGTAACAGGTGGAAGGAGTGGTCTCGATCTCCCACGATGGGTTGGCTGGAGGCTGTCTTGCTGTCTTGGTTGGCATGTGCCGTGAACGGGGAGCGGGTGTGGAAACCTTTATTTAATAGTTGTTTCTTAACCTATAGTACAAAGGCGTCTTAGGTCTTATAGCTATGCGTACTTACAACTAGTGACACCCATTTAATGTAATTGTATAAATGCATAAATAACTATTGTAACTGGTAAACAACTAGTTTTAATTTCTGGCCTACGGGTTGGGTTGTACAGATCAATGTAGAGCAAATGCATACTTAAAACTAGTAACTTAATTGTAATGGCTGCTCTGAGGTATTCACTCATATAAATGAAGCACGCATCTTTCTCTGCCGTATCGCACCAGAACCCGGTCGCCTTCTAGCTTCTGTAGGGCTAGACGTCGGCCCCGGAAGAATAGCGTTCGCTTGGAGCGCTTGATAAAGTGCTGTCGTGTCATTACCAGCCTTTCCAGGAACCCTGGAATTTCGGTCACCGGTGTCACTTCTTGGTGCGATGTGTCAGGCGTGACCGGTCGTGCGCTGATCTCGGCAATTGGAGGTCGGGTCGTCGTCGGGGTTGGTGTCGCTTTTGGGTGAGGCGGCGTCGTCTCGACGTTGGTCGTGGCAGTTGCTGGGGCAGACGCCCCATCGTCGTCCGAGCACGCCGGCGTTGTTGTGGCCGGTGCTTTTTGCGCCTTCTCTGCGAGTGTCTTCGCGGTACTGGCTTCCGCCGTGACGGTACTCGTTGCAGTGCCTCGCTGGACGAGTCGGATCGAAGCTGCAGTCGTCAGGTCGCTTCGATTGGCGGAGAGCGTTACCTGGGCCCTTGCTTGGACTACTGGATGCGTCGAGGTTTGGGCGCCGCGCGGCTCTGTCGTAGCACAGGCTTCGCGGTCTGCTTCCCGTGGCGTTGGGGCTCGCCTGGTGGTCGGGAGCTTCCGAGCGTTCGTGCTGAGCGGCGTCTGTCGCGGCAATACTTCTATTTCGGCTGGTTTGGTGCCCGGCCGACTTCGGGTGGTGGCCGAAATGGTTGTGGCTTTTGAGGCTCATCTGGTGGTTGTGGTTGGCGCTTGGTATGGCGGCCCGATGCGTGTGGCATTCCGCTGATTACGTGTTTCATTTCGTTTATCTGGAAAGAGATGAGCAAACGGTCTAGGATCGTGTTTATCTGAGGAAGTGGGTATGCGTCTGGTATGCTTGGTGCGTTAAGTTGCCTCTCGGTTAGCATAGCAAGATGATCGGTGGGTGCCGGTGTGCTTAGGCGTGTAGCGGTTAGAGGTTGGCCATCGATGGTGATAGTCAGGTCTCGCTTCCTTAAGAAATCCATGCCTAAGATGACATGTTCCGAAAGCGTCGGTAGAGCTGATACAAGTAGTCGCGTAGACTTGTTACCCAGCTCTATTGTAACAGGATACATTTTCGTGCTAGGTATATATGTCTGGTTAGCTAGCTGAATGCGACGGGTTTGGCGTCTGGCTTTAATTTGGTGTTTATCTAGATGATGTTGAAGTTCTTTACCGATATATGTGAGTGTGGCTCCGGTGTCCACCAGAGCTTCTATCTGCATGCCTGCGACAGTAATGGGCAAATAATAACGGCCATCTTGTTTCCCTTCTGGGTACGGAATCGTTGCGTTGAGTGCTATTGTACTGGGTTTGGACGGAGTAGCTCGCATCGTCGCATGTGTAGGACAATTGCAGTCTCGAGACATGATTCCGTCGCATCCACAGCGAGAGCAAAATATTCGCTGCTGGTTGCGACATTGGTGCCTTCGGTGTCCCGGCTGCTTACATCGCCAACAAACTTTCTCGCAGCAATACTTAGTACTTACCGCTGTCAAACAGTTATTGGTGTTTCCTGCTTGCCTGGCCTCCTCGCTTCTTAACAATTCGTAGTCTTCCGTTAATTCGAGTTCGTCTACGCTGTTGAAATCGCTCCGACGGACATATAAGCGATATTCCACCCTTAGACCGTCGTATATACGCTCGGTGTGATCTTCATCGCGAAGTTTCGGGTGTTGGCGAATAAGCGTTTGGATAGCCAGCACATAATCCTTTGCCTTCTCTCTGGGAAATTGCTTGCGCTGATGGATGGTTTCTTCGAGATGTGCGAGGTGACGTTTCGGTAAAAATAACCGTCCAGCCTCGTAACGAAAGTCGTCCCACGTGTTGATGGCGTTGCGTTTTACACGAAACCATTGCAGCGCTTTGTCCTGCAAAATTTCCGGCATAGTAGCAAGAAGCTGGTTATTTGCTATAGAGTAGCATTCGGCGAGTTCCTCGCAACGCTATAAAAAGTCGTGTAAATTTTCGCTCAACTACCGGGCAGGGCCATCGCGAGCACTGGCATCACCCGGCGGTGATGCCTTTTCTCTGCGAGGCCTGCGAATTCCCCCCTCCTACTGTATAGGGCAGAGTCATCGCGTGCATTGGCATGATGGCTTTTCTGTGCGATGTCTACCCCATACTGTTTACTTCTACTTTTATATACAATGCTACCTATTTCTACTATTGTTACACTTACCCCTGCCTGTTGCTGCCGATGGCGACCGTCCTCGCCAGAGTGCTGGAAGGAAATGATCGCACTGGAAGTGAAGTGCTTGCTTATATAGCAGCACAGCGCAGCTTTCGTCAGTGTAGTGGGGCGAGTTGTGTGCGTAGCTTTGGTCAGTGCGGTGAGGTGAAGTTTAGGATAATTCTGGTATGGTGGAAAGCTCTACGTTGAGGTCGGGTGTAGTGGTGTTGACGTAAATTATTGTAAGGTGGTGAAAGCCACGTTACAAATATTAGTAAATAGTAAATACAAAATTTATCAATTCTCATCCATAATTTCAACAACTCTTACATCTATCATTATCAGCATTTTCATCATTATTATCAGGATTTTCTTCAAATTCTAAAACTGAAACAATAGGTCTGTGGTAACTAAAGTATGAAATGAACAATTTTGATTTAAATCTATTTATATATCTCGTGAATACTGCATTAATAGTAGTTTTGTATTTTGTTGTGCTAAGATTGCGATCATTGGTAAGTTCTTTGATATTCCACTTTTAACAGCGAAAAATGCGTACAAAACACACCTCTCACACAGAGAACATAAAGACATTTTTTTTTGTGTTCTCTGTCTCACATACCCAAGAAAATGAAGACATAAATATGTATATGTATGCATGCCCATGATGATAATCCCAACCAAGAATGATAGAATACAAGATTACGACGACCGCCATTACGAAACGTCATAGTTCCGTGTTGAGAAGAACAAGAGTGAAAAACTGTCAAATGGCTTGCAAATTGTAAACAGAAAAGTAAACACTTTTGTAAATTCGCAAAATATTATTAATTCTTTCGATTTTAATAAAAAGTTTTAGTGAAGCGATTGAATATTGTTGAGTGTAAAGATTTGAAACATTGCTAAAGAAATTTATCGGCCTATTGATAATAAAATTGTCTATTAAGTTGTGATTCAAATGGAGAAGACGTTTCTTGTGTTGTATATAAATTCAGATGTATGAAATTATGATAAAAAAATTGTGAAATTATTAATTTATTACTAAATATATCATTTCTTTTGCAAAATAGCACCCATTTTTCGGCAACTTTTAAATCGGCCGGAAAACTGAAAAAACTCGTTTTCGATCCTTTAATTGCATAATAATTATTACAACAAGCCACTGCACATTTGATTTTAAAAAATTAATAAATTTATGCTTAGAAATTTAAATAAATACAACAGTACACTTTCACTGGTTTTCTTCATTTGAACAATTCCCACACATGCTACTCTATTTATTGTGGATGTGCCTAAAACTAATTATATACATATTTTCTCGCAACAATATTCTAAATATTCCACTGAAATTTTTCCTGCAAAGACGAATGAATTAATATTATTTTGGGAATTTCAAAAAGTGTTTACTTTTCTGTTTACAATTTGTATGCATTTCTATGCTTGTTCTTCTCAACGCAAAACTGTTACGTCACGAAATTGTTGAACAATGTATTTGTTTTTGTAAGAATTGTCAAGAGCTAAACCGAAAAAAACTAACTGTAAACTAGTGTCGTAATCTTATATTCTATCATTCTTGCTCCCAACCACAGCATTGTGATATTTTCAAGCTTCAATTTTTGCTTTGAACCAGGCAATCGCAATGTATGCAAATATGTATACTTTTGCGTTTGCCGTCGTCATTTCCATATTGGCATGTAAACATATGTAATTATGATATGAGTACAATTTTGTATGAATGCATGAATAGTAATATTTATAGCCAATTTGGACTTGCATATTTAAAAATTTTATTTGATTTTTACATAATATACTATACTAATAAATGTTTTTGTATTATGTTTCTTAGTAATAGAAATTGAATTTATCACAACAATATATGTATAAATATATCGTCTATCATATTAATCTTATTATTTGCTCATATGATTGCACGGATACGCATGTGCGCATTCAAAAATTCAAATCATGATTTTATCACTTATCAATATACTACATGTGCGCGGATTGATTTGCATGTTCATATACATTCATTTATATGTACATATATTTGTATACACTTCCGAACAAATAATGCACAAGCATACAAACATACATATGCGTACACATGTGAATATGTCACCAACAAAAAATTTTAACATTGTTCTACAAAAACAATTGTCTCAAATAACAGAAGTATCACAAGTCAATATGGCAGCCAAATTGGCGAAATGAGAAAAGTGGCAATAACGCAGTTGTCGATTTATAATATTTATCCATTCCAAAATATTTTTCCGTGACTCGCAAAAATTTGCGTCAATATGTATTCACGCTCATACGTATCTTCTTCTTCTTCTTAATTGGCGTAGACACCGCTTACGCGATTATAGCCGAGTTAACAACAGCGCGCCAGTCGTTTCTTCTTTTCGCTGCGTGGCGCCAATTGGATATTCCAAGCGAAGCCAGGTCCTTCTCCACTTGGTCCTTCCAACGGAGTGGAGGTCTTCCTCTTCCTCTGCTTCCCCCGGCGGGTACTGCTTCGAATACTTTCAGAGCTGGAGTGTTTTCATCCATCCGGACAACATGACCTAGCCAGCGTAGCCGCTGTCTTTTAATTCGCTGAACTATGTCAATGTCGTCATATATCTCGTACAGCTCATCGTTCCATCGGATGCGATATTCGCCGTGGCCAATGCGCAAAGGACCATAAATCTTTCGCAGAATTTTTCTCTCGAAAACTCGTAACGTCGACTCATCGGTTGATGTCATCGCCCAAGCCTCTGCACCATATAGCAGGACGGGAATTATGAGCGACTTATAGAGTTTTGCTTTTGTTCGTCGAGAGAGGACTTTACTTTTCAATTGCCTACTTAGTCCGAAGTAGCACCTGTTGGCAAGAGCAATCCTGCGTTGGATTTCCAGGCTGACATTATTAGTGGTGTTGATGCTGGTTCCTAAATAGACGAAATTATCTACAACTTCAAAGTTATGACTGTTAACAGTGACGTGAGAGCCAAGTCGCGAGTGCGACGACTGTTTGTTTGATGACAGGAGATATTTCGTTTTGCCCTCGTTCACTACCAGACCCATTTTCTGTGCTTCCTTGTCCAGCCTAGAGAAAGCAGAACTAACGGCGCGGGTGTTGAGGCCGATGATATCAATATCGTCCGCATACGCCAACAGCTGTACACTCTTATAGAAGATGGTACCTTCTCTGTTTAGTTCTGCAGCTCGAACTATTTTCTCCAGGAGCAGGTTGAAGAAGTCGCACGATAGGGAGTCGCCTTGTCTGAAACCTCGTTTGGTATCGAACGGCTCGGAGAGGTCCTTCCCGATCCTGACGGAGCTTTTCGTGTTGTTCAACGTCAGTTTACACAGCCGTATTAGTTTTGCGGGGATACCAAATTCAGACATCGCGGCATAAAGGCAGCTCCTTTTCGTGCTGTCGAAAGCAGCTTTGAAATCGACGAAGAGGTGGTGTGTGTCGATTCTCCTTTCACGGGTCTTTTCCAAGATTTGGCGCATGGTGAATATCTGGTCGGTTGTTGATTTTCCAGGTCTGAAGCCACACTGATAAGGTCCAATCAGTTTGTTGACGGTGGGCTTTAATCTTTCACACAATACGCTCGATAGAACCTTATATGCGATGTTGAGGAGGCTAATCCCACGGTAGTTGGCGCAGATTGTGGGGTCTCCTTTTTTATGGATTGGGCATAGCACACTTAAATTCCAATCGTTGGGCATGCTCTCGTCCGACCATATTTTACAAAGAAGCTGATGCATGCTCCCTATTAGTTCTTCGCCGCCGTGTTTGAATAGCTCGGCCGATAGTCCGTCGGCCCCTGCCGCTTTGTTGTTCTTGAGGCGGGCAATTGCTATTCGAACTTCTTCATGGTCGGGTAATGGAACGTCTGCTCCATCGTCATCGATTGGGGAATCGGGTTCTCCTTCTCCTGGTGTTGTGCGTTCACTGCCATTCAGCAGGCTGGAGAAGTGTTCCCTCCATAATTTAACTATGCTCTGGGCATCAGTGACTAGATCACCTTTGGGGGTCCTACAAGAGTATGCTCCGGTCTTGAAACCTTCTGTAAGCCGCCGCATTTTTTCGTAGAATTTTCGAGCATTACCCCTGTCGGCCAGCTTATCAAGCTCTTCGTACTCACGCATTTCGGCCTCTTTCTTCTTCTGTCTGCAAATGCGTCTCGCTTCCCTCTTCAACTCTCGGTATCTATCCCATCCCGCACGTGTAGTGGTCGATCGGAACGTTGCGAGGTAGGCAGCCTGTTTTCTCTCCGCTGCGACACGGCACTCTTCGTCGTACCAGCTGTTCTTTTGCTCTTTCCGAAAACCAATGGTTTCGGTTGCAGCTGTACGCAAGGAGTTTGAAATTCCGTCCCACAGTTCTCTTATACCGAGTTGTTGACGAGTGCTCTCAGAGGGCAGGAGGTTTTGCGTTCGGCTGTCCGCTGTGTTTGCAGCTTTTCGACGTCAAACCTTTCTTGTATTTGTTGTCGTGCATTTTAGGCTGTACAGAGGCGGGTGCGAGTATATTTCCAAGTCGTATCCAATTTATTCATGCCCTCAGAAACCGAATAACTTCGATCCCAGTTCTTATAGCGAACTTTTTATAGGTCAATCTGTGAGGTATATTAAAGAAACCCAGTGAGAATCCTCTTTCTGATAATGGTATATAAAAAATTATGATATAGTCGCCAAGTAACAGGGCTCATGCTGGCTGTGCAATTTTAATTAAGTCTTGTATCAAATATGACGCACTTGAACCAATTCAAACGCCATCTATGCAAGCTGCCGGAATAAAAATTAAATCTAACAATAATGATTTACACATTTATGCTTTGTACTCACCACCAAGGCTTAGTATAACAACCACAGAATATCACAGTTTCTTCAGCTCTCTCGGTCAAAGATTTTTTGTAGGAGGTGATTACAACGCTAAGCATCCCTGGTGGGACTCAAGTCCTACAAATCCAAAGGGTAGAGAGCTTTATAAATGTATTATAAAGAATAATTTACGAACTCTGTCAAGCGGTGAGCGTACATACTGGCCGAGTGATCCATTAAAAATTCCTGACCTTCTAGATTTTGCTGTATACAAAGGTATTCCAACTCAACTGTTAGATGCTGTTAGCTTTGATGAACTAAGCTCTGATCACTCGCCTATCATAGTGAGTTACAACACTTCAGTTAATGTTAAGCAAAGAAAATATTTTGCTTTAAGCAATAAAAGTGAAATTGGAGTTTTTCAAGATTGGATATCGCAAAATATAATACCTAACACTTTTATTAAATCTCAAGTTGAATTGAATGATGCAGTTGAAGGTTTTTCAAACCTAATTCACGAAGCAGCTTTTGCTGCCACTCCCCAAAAAACGGAATGAATTTTCCTCTCATAAACTGGTTCATGCATCTGTGGAAATATTACGACACCACATTTAATATTAAAACGATTATTTATTAAAGAGATCTTAAACACTTGTACTCTTGACGGCGTCTGTACAAAAAGTGACGCTTCTTAAAACTGTAAACTAAGAATAGGAATTTAGTTGGAAACTGTAAATTTCCAAGAATATACATAGAAAAATAATAGAATAACTGACAAACAGTGCTGCCAGATATGATGCATCTTGTTAGTGTGCCCACATATCTGCAGAGATTAGATCATTAATTCAAAGTAAAAGACGTTTACGAAAAAGTGGCAAATCAGTAGAAATCCAATTGACAAAACTAATCTAAATAAAGCAACAAAAGAGCTAAAAGAAAAATTAAAAGACTTCAAAAATAAATCGATTTCTGATTATGTTGCGAGCTTAAATTATAGAAATAATGAAGATTATAAGATTTGGAATCCTACAAAATATCTAAAAAGACGTAAAAAAAGAAATGTACCTATCAAAGACGGTAATAACGTTTGGTGTAGATCAGACAAAAGCAAAGCAAATGCGTACAGTAAATACCTTGAAGCTACGTTCACTGCTTTTGGTTGTAGTGGTAGCAACAATGATGCTGCAATATTAGAATTTCTTTATACACCCTGTCAACTATCTCTACCAATGAAACATATTACGCCCGCCGAAATACGTTCTGAAATCGAGAAACTGAACAACAAAAAATCTCCAGGATATGACAAAATTGATGTCAGAGTACCTTAGTGCTTACCTAAAACAGGAATTATGTTTCCTACACTTATCTATAATTCAATATTAAAGGTGGGTTTCCAGCTCTCAAGAAAAGCAAAAACTTCATATAAAAAAACGCTTATGAAATGATCAAGAAGTTTTCTGATGTTAAATTTTCTTGTGGCAACATCCAGATCTCAAGAAATTCAGTAAGTATATTTACTACTCTTATTTTATAAATTGTGGATAGGCAACACTGGTTTTGCGAAGAAACATAACAGTTTCTATATATTTCTGACGCAAATTGAGTGGGTAGAAGAAGTAAGTTGGTGGTTTTATTTGAATTTTGTATGTTATTCCGTTTATTCCTTAGAAATGGATGACTTAACACCTGTTGCAAAGCGGCAAAAGAGGATAAAAAATTTCACAGCGGGTGAAAAACGAGAACTAATTAAAGCAGTGGAAGAATGGCCCCGAATATGGGACATAACAAACGTTATGCATTCAAATAAAAATGCTGTGGAGCAGGCCTGGGTGCACATAAGCAATTCCGTTGGCAAAACTGGTAAGTGTATATAAATTAAATTTTCAATTTATGAATCTCTTAATTTCATTTTATTTGTTATGTTTATATAGTTAATGAGTGCAAAGCTGGATGGATTAGCTTACAGGAGAGCTGTCGCTATCACGCCAAAGTGGCCCGCAAGTATAAAAGTGGTAGCGCAGGTGGAGAAACGCTGGAGGAGCCCTTTTTTTCAGACGCGATTGATTGGGATTTTGCTGAAGAAATGGCATTTTTACCAAATACATCACACAAAAGAACGTAAGTCTATTAAATATTATATATATTATTTTAAAATTTCATAAATTTTTGTTGTGCTTTCGCAGACCAACGTTTGAAGATTTTGATTCAGCTTCCCCGATAAATAGAGCGAATGAGGAGGTGTTAAGTGTTCCGCAATATGATTATGTATATAATGTGCATTAGGGTGATTCATTCATAAAAATTTTTTTTCGTTGAGTTATAAAATTCATAAGAAATAAAAAATTTTTCCAAAAATAGTCAAATTTCAACCGTTAATATCTTTTAAACGGTTGGGTTTACGAAAAAATCATAAGAGACCATATTTTAGAGCATTCAATTTCCTACAAAACCTAATTAACAAAATATTTTTTCAAGTAGTTGGAAGCGAGATATAAATTTTTCTATCTGATAATAAGAAAAAATAGAAAACCGTTAGGCGGAGGACCTTCCCGTTACAATTAAAAACTCATATTTGGAGAGGCTTTCTTAGAGGTGTCTAGGAACCTATTTTTGCGAGTACCAATTGAAAAAAAAAAAAAAAAAAATTTTTGAATCACCCTAATGTGAATGTAAATGGATGTATATAATGTGCATGTTTTAATTTTTGTTTGTGTATTTTGCAGAATCCAACACCCACCACAAGTAGTCGTACGTTTCGCGGAAGCCAAAATGACGAGGCATGGAATCGGTTCAACAACATTTTAAAGAAGCAAGAAGATTTGGTAGCAGCAAAGAACAACTCATCATATGCACAAGTTCTTGCTAGTTTTGAGTGGTTGTTGAATAAACTTCCACGGTCAGTTGGTGATGATATGTGTATGGAATTTTACAGTATGCTGTTACAGAATGTTAATGAACTTAAATCAAAAAATTAAAATAAATATCTTTTTATACTCTCGCAACAATGTTGCTAACGAGAGTATTATAGTTTTGTTCACATAACGGTTGTTTGTAAGTCCTAAAACTAAAAGAGTCAGATATAGGGTTATATATACCAAAGTGATCAGGGCGACGAGTAGAGTCGAAATCCGGATGTCTGTCTGTCCGTCCGTCTGTCCGTCCGTCCGTGCACGCTGTAACTTGAGTAAAAATTGAGATATCATGATGAAACTTGGTACACGTATTTCTTGGCTCCATAAGAAGGTTAAGTTCGAAGATGGGCCAAATCGACCCACTGCCACGCCCACAAAATGGCGGAAACCGAAAACCTATAAAGTGTCATAACTAAGCCATAAATAAAGATATTAAAGTGAAATTTGGCACAAAGGATCGCATTAGGGAGGGGCATATTTGGACCCAATTGTTTTGGAAAAGTGGGCGTGGCCCCGCCCCCTACTAAGTTTTTTGTACATATCTCGGAAACTATTATAGCTATGTCAACCAAACTCTACAGAGCCGTTTTTTAAGGCATTTCCATATACAGTTCAAAAATGGAAGAAATCGGATAATAACCACGCCCACCTCCCATACAAAGGTTATGTTGAAAATCACTAAAAGTGCGTTAACCGACTCATAAAAAACGTCAGAAACACTAAATTTTACGGAAGAAGTGGCAGAAGGAAGCTGCATCCAGGCTTTTTTTAAAAATTGAAAATGGGCGTGGCGCCGCCCACTTATGGACCAAGAACCATATCTCAGGAACTACTCAACCGATTTCAATGAAACCATTGGTTTTCGGAAAGCGCTCATACGTATACTTACATATATATTTAGGCACGTTTGTTGCCAAAGCTGTTACAGCGGCAAGGGAAGCGTTGACAATCGGCGGCCATTCGTTTGTTTTGACAGTCTGAGCGCGACAGACTGCAAACGACATCTGTCAAATATTGGAATACACAAGTTCTTAGGGACACAGTTATTGAGGCAGCTGCACAACTACATAACTGTGTCCCTAAGAACGTGTGTATTTTATTATTTGACAGATGTCGCTTGCAGTCTGTCGTGCTCAAAGTGTTCAGCACTTGACTCTTTGACAAAACGCCAGTTTCGGCCATTGGTTGACCGAAAACGGAGATCCGAATTTTTCGTGCGATACTTTTTATTGTGAATGTATGTATGTACATATGTATGTGGCTCGCGTTTGCTTTCGTAAACGTACGGACAAATGTGCCAAAGAAATACATAATATATGTACATGGCCAAATGAGCTTCAACGTACTACACCCGCATACAACCCTACATAGAGCCGCAACATCGACACCCCGCATTCATCATTTCACCACACAAATTCCACAACATTTCCACACATAACATCCACAATGTCACCGCTACAGCAGATCTAGCAGCTGACCGGCACCCACGCCAAAAAGCTGAAAAAGGAATAACGGGCGGCGAGCCGGCCCCTTTTTTCAACGTCACGCTCAAGCAAGTAACAACGCGCGCTCGACCTCATTTGTTTCTTCGCTCAACCTCATTTTTTTCATCGTTCGACCGCAGTTTTTTCATCGCTCGACCTCATTGGTTTCATCGCTCGACCTCAGTTTGTTTCATAAAGAAATCGTATCAAAATTGTATTTATCATAAAAAACCAAAAGCCTTGAATTGAAGTTGTGATTTCTGATTTTTCTCAATAAATACTCCCGGTTTATTCCTTCGTTGGAAAACAAGAAAAAAAGGTAGTTTTACGGTTTAAGGTATTGAGCTAGTATGTGACGTGACTAGTACATATTTATATGCCATAGAAATTCTATTGGTGCAAATATGGAAATGATAACGAAATAATGCGAATATGCGTATTTCATGAAGGTCATCAATTTTCTTTGAAGAAATTATATACATATAAATATAACTTTATTGAAATAATAAAAAAATAAAATTAAATAATTTTTTTCCTAATTTTAAATTAAATTAAAATTTCTATAATTTTTCTGAAAAAAGTGGTTCATATGATACAAGATAAATCACGCATATGTGACTCAGAGAATGCTTCTTTACATTCTCATCAAGCGCTAACGCAAGACGAAGTGCTTTTGATACCCGAGATCTTCTTAAATATTATCTCTTCTTTAATAAATAAGTAAATAATTCAATAAATGTATTATAAAATAAATATGTCGGTTCTACGTAACCTGTATGGATTTGTATTCCTCAAAATTGTTTGCGCTGAAATAACAAAAACAACAACTACAAAATAAATAAATAACTTTGTACTTTTTTATATATTTGAAATGAATGTGCTTTTATTTAAAATGATAAATATTATAATGAAAAATATTTCTACGATTCACCAAAAATTGGTGGAATGTTTGAGAAATTTGGAGTTGTAACTCCGACATTTCCAGGCTATTTAAATTAGCTCCCTCCGCCTGCTTGACAAGGCTTTCAAAAAATAATTGAATTGCGGATCTCTCCGTGTCACCGACCAATATTTCCGCGGCTAGCGACGTCACTCTTTGAAAGTCTCTATTCGAGCTTTCAAGTAATTCCTCAATTTTACGTTTCCGTCCAGTCTGTGTCTGCGTCTGCGGTGATTGAGAAAAGATATTTAAATTGACACTGCTACAGGCGGATTCACCAAAGTCGCTGAGGAAAGAGTCGTCACCTTCTGTCGTTACGGTGCCATAATTGCCTTGTGTGCTGAAAATGCATATATAATAAATAATACAATTATACAAATAAAACAAGATTATACAAAACCTACTTCAAGTTGTCCATTTCAACGTCCTTTAAAAACTTTAGGCTCTCCATCCACTTCCACTTTTTGTCTGGCGAATACACGCCGCTTCCTGATGGTCTCTTTTTTAAGTCTTTGTAAAATTTATCTCGTAGGGTCCTCCAACGGGCCTTTAGCTTCTCATCTAAAAACATTCAAAACATGAATAAATATAAATTTTCTGTTAGGTTATAAAATTAAAGATTTACCTGGAATATGCAATTTCTCCGATAGCTCCTGAAATTTGGCGTCCCTCAGGTAGCTATTTTCATAATTCCTATGACTTTTGTCATATAGAAACCGGTTTTCGCTAACAAATTCAATCAATTTTTCTTCCATTTTTTTATATCTTTTGTTTATTTTCACTGAACAGCTGAGCGCAATTTAAAATGTTGCCGGACTATGCTCAAAAATTAATTATTTGAATGTTGTCAGCACTGCCTCTGCGCAGAGAAATTCAAATTGCACATGCCGTGCAGATCTGCATTGAGGTGCAGAATTTGAACTGTCAAATCAGTACAAATTTTTTTTCTGCACGCAGAATTCTGCACATGTAATTCCGGCATTTGCGTGACTTTGTATATTTTTCTTCAAAGCATTTCTCTTTATTCATTCTCGCATAAATTCAGTGGTTTTACATATATTTCTGCCAGAGAACGTGCTCATTTCTGCTAAATTCACAATAGCCATGCACTATAGCCGTTCATATGTCACTAGATTCTGCAATGGGTGCTCTCGTGCCTTGAATATTTCGGTATAGGAATCTGCAATCTTGCAGGAGCAAGAGAATCACCCTTTTGTAACATCGTATTTTGTATAAAGGTCATCTTGTTTTAAATATTTTCTATTTAATGGATATAATGGACGTATTTTTTAATTTGAGAAGTCGATTTCCCGGAGAATTGAGATGCATTGTTTATAATTCATTCTTTTTTGTTTACATATTTCTCTCTTTTTAGTCTCTAATTTTGCTGTGATAATAATGTCAAAACCACAAACATGTAGCTATATATATAAAAATAAAATAAAAAAGATTTTATTCAGTATGGCATTTGTAATTTGCTTGATTTTATGGATGATTCAAAATAAACTTTATTTTTTACAGTGAAAATAATGGGCTAAGAGTATTTGGCAACACTTCCATCCCCACGTGTGTTATTCTGACAGTTCCAACTTGTGTGTTTATTTTCGTCATAGTATGGTACTTCAGATTTAAGACAAATTTTTTTTGAATATGAGTCGAAAATCATATAATTTTCGCCGAGGTGGAGGTAGTGGTAGTAAGAGTCAACGACGTTTTGGTGGTACAGGATCCCTAGGTAACTATAAAAGAAGCGGGAATCGAAATGATGGACATGCAGAAAACCGTAGCTGGGGTGGCGACAATTTTAATCGGTCTTACAATGGCAGTAACAACCACAGCAACAATAATAATAGTTTTGGGTCGATTAGTAATTCAAAACTTAATAATCAAGAAGTTGGCTTTCAAAAGTTTCGTGATCCAAATGCGTTAGAACAACATAATGGTAATTCCAGGTATCACCATAATTCACAAGGTCGTAATGGACGTGGCCGTGGTCAAGATATGCATGGTGGAAAGGCACATTTTGGAAATGAGACTTATAAAAATGAATTAAATTGGTATGAAGATCAGAGAAATGCTCACTTAATACAAGCCGATGAACAAAATCAAAATTATTCATCGTCACCGGCGATGCAAGTATCTTCCACAAGTAGTATGCCTCAAACCATATCATCAGTTACTCCATCTTCCATAACTTTAACAACACCAAAAAACCCTCCTCATGATGAAGAGTGTAATTTGGAAAGTAAGAAGCATATATTAAAAAACATAAAACAAGAAAAAACTGAGGTAGAAGAGGCTAATCGTATTTCAAAACAAACACATAAACCTGCAAGTTCTTCTAGTTCCTCTTCAGAATCTTCTGAAAGTGAAGATGAGGCGCTAACAAGCAAGCAGCCTCAAAATATAGCTAAAAGTAACACCATTAAAGTAAAACAAGAAGCACTGGGTAACCAAATACATAAAATAAGCACAGAACAGTCAACTTCTTCTGATTCTTCCTCTTCGTCCTCTTCTTCGGAGGAAGATAATAAAATAAGTGATAAAGTAAGTACAAAGCCCAATATTATCATGGAAAAAGGATTGAAAATTGCAAAAAAACAATCGAAGAAAAAGCAATCATCCGAAGAGGACTTAATATGTCTTGGCAAATTAGAAAGAAATTTTGTAATTGAAGATGATGTATCAGAGGATACTGAAATATCATCACATAATAAGTCCGGAACGATCAAGAACCAATGTTTGATATGTGATATGCAGGTAAAACATTGTTTTTTAATATTTTGAAAATTTTACTGTATTTTATATTTATTCTTTTTAAACATAATATATTTTCGCCTAGGGTCACACTGCATTCGAATGTCAAATGATTTGCAAAAACTGCTCTGCGCCATATCACAATATGAAAAATTGCCCCAAACCAGCCAACCTCAGCACTATGCTTCAATCTTACATGGAATTCTGCATTGGTCAAATGAGTCAGTTCAATCCCGAAAAAAAATTCATGATGCCCTCCAATATTTGTATTAGTGAAAACTCCTTGACGAAAAGCAATGAACAAAGTACTGTACAAAATAAAAAGGTCAAAAGGCTGCGGACAAAATCGGAGGATTCGCTAAAAAGAATAACAAAACGCAAACACAGATACGCTTCTAAATCTAGTGATGACGAAGAAGATGAAAAGGATGACGCAAAGAATAAAACAAGAACAGAAACATCTGAATCAGAATCAGAAAGTGATTCAAGTGAAGAATTAATATCTACAAAAGTGAAAAAGAGGCGCACAAAGATGTCTAGTCCGATGAAAACCCCTAAATTCCACAATACATTTGTACCACCATTTTCATCGTTTCCCGCTTTTGGTGCAGCTGCTGCTACTTACAATCCACTACTCTTAAGTCAACTTATGAACAGCGGTGGTTTTGGTGCCGCCGACAAACTGATTTTTCAATAAATTATAAATAATTAAGTTCTAACAATATTCTCACTTTGTAATATACATATTTGACGAACAGAATGTGCGGTGAATATTTACTAAACTTTGTAATGTATGTACATACATTTTTTTTAGAGGAATTTTTTAAATGCCAACTTTATATGTTTATGAAGTAAATCCTTCTAAATTTGAGTATAAGAACTTTTCAATATGTAATTTATATTTTGAAATAGGATATTGCACATACAAATGTGAACATAAGTTGTATCCGGCTTGAAAGATCAGAAGTAAAGAGCTACAATTATTATTATTGTGATATACAATAATCCACAAAAATAAAATAATACATTTTCAGTAAGAAAAATGCTTTTTGTTTTCAAATTCAATATCACTAATAATGTAGTTATTAATATTTCATACATCTCAAATGAACTTCAATTAGCACATTTAATCATAGTTTATGTTAAATAAACTTAAAAACTAGTTCTACATTAAAATAGAAGGAGTCTATATAATATTAAAAGTTTTAAAAAATTAAATTAGAACGGTTTCGAACCTTTCCAGAATAATAAAATTATTCTTATTTCATTGAATAATTAACATAGCATTACACTTCTTTGAAATAGGGAATATTAGCCATTGTATTTCTACAATGATATGAGCTCCTGAGAACGCTCAAACAGTAATCGTTTCAAAACCTTTTTCATTCTCCTTGTTCCTTAGAGCCTTATCACACGAGGCAACTTTTGTTGCGGCAACTCTTGGTTTATAGGCGAGGGGGCGACGAGGAGAGGGGAATCGCGCCGAGTTTCCAGTGTTCAGCAACTCGCTTTGTGTTCTTATTCGTAGCAGTTCGCTGCGACGTTTTTCGGCATTCGTGTTCTTTCTTTCGTAGTACATAGTTGCATTTGCGTATATTTTTTTGATATTAATATTTTGAATATATTTAAAAAATTTAATTTCATCTTTTGGTAAGTAATTTGCAAATATGTATACAAATATACATAATATAATATAAATATTTTAGAAAATGGAGTATGACGAAAAAATCTAATTAATTAAAGATATTGTGAAATGTATGGAGGAAGCCATACAAACTGATTTAGACGATAGTAAAAAGGGTGATATATATTTGTTTTAATAAATAAAATGTATTTCTTAATTGACAGAGCTGATTAATATATGTGATACCTATAAGGAAAAAGAAGCGACAATGGGTTAAAGTAAAGAGTAGACAATGGGTTAAAGTAAAGTGAAAGAGAATGAGAAAAAAACTCGAGCAGAGTTGCGCAACACAAGTTGCTCGTGTGAAGGTAATGGGCGACAGTAAAAGAGAATCGCCCGAGAATTAGCAACTAAAGTTGCCCCATGTAATCGCAAACTTACTGGCGCAGGCACTGCAGAGAACGTCTATCATAGAGAAGGTTCACGGCGCGAAGAACGTAAAAACATTTTTCGCTAACTCGGTCGAGATGGAGGTGTTTCACCACAGCCAGCTCTGCAGCAGAAATTTTAACATTTTGCTTGAACAGAGCAGCGCGTGGAATAAAAATTATGCTCAAAACTATATATTGCTCTAACAGACGTACATATGTATGTACATATGTATGTTCGCTCTTTTGCTTATATTTTTATACGTTTATATGCAAACATGTGTATTCGTATGAATTCTTTTTGTGTACATACATATTTATGAATACACTAGCCGACCCCGCAGACGTAGTCCTGCGCGAAATTATTGCCCCAATTGCGGTTTTCAACCCAACTGCATTTCAGTCGAAGTTTAAAAATTCGGTATTGCCAACTTCAACTCAATCCGTCAAAAAAATTGCGGTTGAAGTATGATCTAACTTCAACTTTTTTTGGTATTGCGGTTTTCAACTCTGTACAAGTGGGGTTGACTAGTATATAAACAAACTTCAACTGCTTAATAGCAGTTGAATTTCAACATTCCTGCAGTGAAATACAAAAAAATATTAAAGAAAAATGGAGGACGGGTAAAATAACTATTTTAATTAATGTTAAATTAATTTTAATTAATATTTTTTATAAATTTTTAGAAGAAATAAAGTTGCAACAAAAAACCCATTCGAAAAATTGGTGGAGTTAATGGAGAAGTTTCCAGAAGTAGGAAGAGGAAAGCCACAATTTGGAAACAATAAATTCAAATTGAGGTGCAGCGCCTCAAAATTGGTAAATTAAAATCTTCGCAAAGATTTTATTTTTTTTTGGTTATTTAAGACACAAAGTAATATTTTTTTTAATTTTATTTTATTTTTAATAATTCTGGAATGAAGTGATATTTTATATTTTTGTACCATAGTTTAAGTTTACCCTAAAAAATGAAGTGATATTGTTATTTAATGAATTTATTTAAATAAAATTTAAATATATGCCTGAATAAATAGCACATTAGAAATAATAAATGAATATTTGAATGAATTATTGCGAATTATTCGAGCCGTATCCTCTTCTTCTCTTTCTATGTCCAAAATATCATTGGTCATTGTAGTATGTGAAGTAGATGGTATTTCTTCCGGAGATTCCACTTGAAAGTGTTGGCAAATATTGTGCAATGCGCAACAAGCATTCACAATTTGCGTAGCCTTTTCGGGAGTGTAATGTAAACCTCGTACAGATAAAAGACATCGAAATCTACTCTTGAGTACACCAATTGTCCGCTCTACAATATTCCGGGCCTTTGAGTGTGCTGTATTGTAGCGTGCTTGGCAGGAATAAGGGGATGTTAAACTTATTCCAGTGTGAGAGCGCCTCAAAATAAGCGTTTTTTATTAATTGTAAAACACCCAATTCGCATTTTCCACACCACCTATGAGGTATGCAAAATGGCGCGTTACCGAAGTTATTTTTGGGTGCTCGGTTCCCCAGTAGGCCTATATCACCCATTAAAAATTTATTTACATAAAAAAATGAAAAAAAAAACATAACGATAACAATTCATATACGAGTATAAAAGTATAAAAAAAGTAACAAAAACAATATCACTTGATATCACATAATAATACTATACGAGTATAATACCTAAAACTATAAAAATAAACGTACTATATATACAAATGCCAATATTTAAGCCCCAAATTCTAATTTGTAATTAAAAACTTTCTATTCTTTATCGTTCTAACTTTAGAGGCTCTTAATGCGAATCTGCTTAAAAAGTATTATTTTAGTATAAAATATTTAGCTCATTGCAACCACTAGAAAAGGAAGATAAAAACTACAAATGAGAAACACACAAAATTTTATTCTTAAAATTGGGTAATGATAAATATTTATTTAAAAATCTAATTCTAATAAATAGAGCAATAACTACCTTTGGGTCACAGTCTTCACAACACAAGAAGGGCCTAATATCTTTTAATTTAGTAAAAAGAATTTCTCCTAATCCTATTTTATGACAATTTCTGTCAAATTCCTCAACAAATTTTATTTCTAAATTATTAATAAATGCAACAAATTCTTGAGGCGGCTTCACTAAGTTGCATTTATCAATCTGGTTTTGGTGTATGAAGATGAATTCATCAGAAGGAATTTCATCTCCTAAATAAGGTAATGGCAGGATGCATGTGTGCATTTTAAAAATTTTCAAATAAAGGTAGCCGCAAAAATAGTTAAAAGCATTTTCCTTTAAAAAGTTAATTTCTAAACTACTATCTAAAGTAATGGATCTAACAATGGAGTGTTCGGGCCGTGGTAAACCCTGGAAATCCTGCCAAGAAAGGTCACTTAAAACGGAATCATTGCACACATTAAGAAGAACATTATGGCTATGTTCTGAAATAACTGTGGCTTCGGGTTCTAAAGGCAGCTCACAGTTACCTTTTGTTACGATATTTACGTAACGTAAACCCCACGACTTCCTAAATAAACTAGAGAACATGAAAGGTGTAACTCTAGTACCTCCCCTACTTCTAATCTGACCAAAAAAATGCTCTAAGCTGTCCTGACATAGTCGTCTTGTCTTTAGGTAAGGAAATCCTGAGTGTGACAGCAATCGCCACAATCGTCTTAAACTATTAATATTAATTAACCACCCCTTAATAAAATTGAAATTATTTGTTGTGTTGTTTCCTAACTCATCTACGACCCGAATTGTTTTTAAAACTTTTTCTGCCTCATCTAAAAACTGGTTTTGCTCTGGGGAACTTATAAAAACTTTTTTAGTGGGTACAATGGCCTCAGTGAAACTACTATTAAAGATATCGAATAATTTATTGAAAAAAGAAACGAAATCCGCGGTATTAATAAAGCTCATACTATTTGAGCTTAAGGCTCCCGAGCTGTAAAGAGAAAGCATACCTGAAGCGACCGTATTACTTAACACTTGAGACGCGAATTTAACTTTCATTTTTTGAAAGGTATTGGGGTAAATATGAGCATCGGTTAATTTATGCGCACACCGATAACTCGACTTAGAGTCCTGTTTATAAAAATGGACTATATCTGACCAACATACGCGACTATTTTTAAAATCAACTTTATTTTTCATATTTTGTAAGCAGTTTCGACTACATTTTAATAAATGGGGGCTATCGTAAAAAAAACATATTTCCTTACCATTAACGTTGAAAAAAGGCCGTGACATTGAAACACCTAACAAATTGGCTAAATTTTGAAAATTGGTACCCTGGTCACAAACAAAATGGCAAGGAACTAGCCCTATATTTTGAAGTTGGGTAATGGCTTCAAGAATATATTTCTTGAGGACATCCCCTTTACATGAGCCTCTAATAAAAAAATAAGCTAACGGGTTGGACCAAGGTTCCCCACCTATACCTTGCACCATTATGGTCATTGCAGTTGTGGCTATTCTAGATGTGCGATTTTCATCGCCATAATCTTCAAGACCTATCACCCTATCAAATTTCCTATCATACTGCAAATGACATTTCAGTGACATTTCATCACAAGAAACTGATATGAACTTTTGTTCGAAAGAAAATCCCTTACTCCTAATTTGTAAAGACTTTATGCTGCTTTGGGTGCAACCTGGGAAACGAGGCCAATCTGCGACAAAATTATGTAACGTAATTTCCGAGGGAAAACTAAGTTGGTGCTTTAGGTAGCGGTAAGCGATTGGCGACAAAAAAAATACACCCAAAGCTAAAGTTTTAAGAAAACTATCATATCGCCGACCTTGACTTTGGCGATTACTATTAACAAAACTACTCCTAATACAAGCACCTAACTGAGGAGGAACTTTGCTGCAAACTATCTCAAGAGGATCTGACTTTTCCCTAAATGAACTACTTCTTAACATTTCCCTACATCTTTCTAATTCAGTTGCCATTTGGACCAACTGAGCTTTTAAACTCCTATTCTCCTGTTCTTTTTCATCTAATTTTATTTTTAAAATCCTGTTCTCTTCCCTCAATTTTTTTTTCTATCTGTCCCTGCTGTCAGACCCCTACCTGTTTGCGCGGCTTTTTCATTACTATTTAGTAGTTCCTCCTCAAGAAGTGGCAGAGGCTCTAAAATATTATCGCGGTCTTCCCTTTCTAAAAGCGGAAGCAGCTGCCTCGATGCACCGTTTGCATTTGAGGCAGATCCTTCCATTTGGGGAAAAAAATCTTCAACGCCCATTTCAATAGGGTTTTCAAAAAAAGAATTTGGGGCGTTAAACATTGGCTCAATAATTAAATTTATATCCGGAACGGCTCTCGGACGCAATTTTTTTGCGTTACGCATTTCTTCAGAAAAATGCCGCTCACACGCAAAAATATGTTTAGGTGTTTTTTCATTTTGATCTTCAAAAACACCTAAACGTTTGAGCCAACATTTACGCCTATTAAAAGAAAATACGAAATGTTATATATAATCATAAAATATGTATAATAATAATAATAATAGTGCAAAAAGTGCATATTTAATGAATATTTAAAAGTACGATTTGTTTTTATAAATGTTCTAAATATTCAAAGATAAATCGTTACTTTAAAATAATTTATTTAGTTAATTAACGGCAATGGAAACAAATTGACAATTAAGCTCTTAATACGTAGAGCGCGACAGACTGCAGGCGACATTTGTCAAATATTAAAATACACACGTTCTTAAAGACATAGTTATTGAGGCAGCTGCACGACTACATAACTGTGTCCATAAGAACGTGTGTATTTTAATATTTGACAAATGTCGCTTGCAGTCTGTCGCGATCTACATGTTAAGCATATCACACTTAAAAATACCCGGGATTTCAAATTCATTATCCAATCTATTTTACTTGCACAATTGAAACACTTATTTCATGGAAATCAAAGTCACAAACACTTTTTGCACTATGTAGCGTTTTTTACTCACCGTTCGAGATCCGTTCCACTGTTCGGAAAACTGAATATTCTGCCTCCCTCGCTGCAGCCAGCAACACATTTCTTCCAACTGCTGGTTGTTTTCGGAATTTTGTCTGTAAAATAAAATAAACAAGTATTAAATAAATGCAAATTTATTTAATAAAAATTAAAATGTACTTACAGCTTTCAATCTGCGTGCTTTTTCGCATTCGGTATTCTTCGAAATAATGGCCGTTAGAAATGGAGACAAAAAAATGAAAAATGTCTCCATTCGAATAATAATTTTGCGGGATTTTAATATGGTCGTCCCTCTTTTCCAATTGCTAAACGTCAAAACCTACTGAACTCGATTAGCTGTCAAAGTTCAGTAGGTTTTGACGTTTAGCAATTGCTCTCTCACTTCCAGTGAGAGAGGAGTTAAAGATCTCTTTATCTCTGGTGCTTGGGGTGAAGAAGCGATAGGCGCCATTAAAAATTTGTGCAGAGGATAGCCAGCGTCGCCTAAGAAATTACATTACTCTAATTATTTATCAATAAATACGATAAAGTCTTACCCAAGATCCAAGTGTTATTCTGTATGTTGTTCTGTAAATGCACTTTCAAATCGCTAACATTGAAAACAAAAGAGTCATGCCTAGCATCCACATACCGAATAGACATTTTATAATCACAAAGCTAAAAATTTTAAGAAATTATACCATTTTGTTTCTAATATAATTCAGATTTTATATATACAATCATCACGTTTAAACTGTAGTAGCCCTTTCTGTTATGATAAAGATGTTGCACTTCTTTTCTTAGTGAAATAATGCGAACATGAGTTCCGTCGATGCAACCAACTACTCCCGGAAAGCACTTTTTGAATAAAATGAAACTTTTGAAGCGTTTTGCTCCTCCTCAGTCATTTGAATTTTAATCCATTGGACACAAATACGTTGTTCAATTATATTTAGAACCTCTTTAATTACTAAAGATATCGTAGGTTGCGCCAACCCAATGTTAAAATCATTTCCACTGCATTTTTGATAACCACCGTCAGCAAGGAAACGCAGAGTTGCGCATAATTTTAATATAGAAGGTATGGCCGTTCCTCGCACACGTTTGTGGAAATGTTCCTTCATCTCATTCAGTAAAAAACAAAATGCTTCTTTATTTAATCGAAAATAACTTATGAATCTGCAACAAACATTATTAAAAAGCAATTCAATTGTGAAAAAACTATGGCTTACTTTGCGTTTGGAAGCTCCAATGGATTTGAGTGATCACGTTTGCCCACAAGCGGCTTTTCGCGACGATGGTAAACGCTAAAAATCATAAATTGAACAACTTTCTGATGCTTCTTCACACAAAGAAGTGAGAAAAGCGGCAACATTGCTGTTGTCGATTTATATTTGTCTAAAATATTTTTCCGTGCTCGCAAAAATCTGTGTTGATATGTATGCACGCTCATACATCTTCATACATATTTACGCAACTTCGTGGTCATGCCACATATGTATGTAAATATGTACACTCATGTCTACATACCACATTGCAAACGCATGCTCGGGGAGATGTGAAGGTTGTCGCTTTTATGAATGAAGCGAATTTGCTTGTTGACAGTGCGCTTGCGTTCATGAATGAAATTGTTCTTGCTGTAAGATTTACTACATTTGGCGGCCATATTGACTTGGGACGCCGCTGATGCTATTTCAGACATTTGTTGTTTTTGTAGAACAATATTTGTAATTTTTGCGGATGGCATATCTATGTACATGTGAAAGCATATACATAAGTATGTATGATGAGTTTTCAAACGATTGTTGTTTTTGTAAAGCAATGTTTGTGGTTTTTGGGGGTGACATATTTGCATGTGTACGCATATGTATGCAAGTATGTAGGTTTGTGTATGCTTTATGTGTGTACCAATGTCATACGCACATATTTATGTATATATGTACAGATGAGCAGCGCGCACATGTTATTATTGATAAGTGATAATATGATTTGAATTCGCGAAAGCGAACATTAACACATTTGTACGTATGTATGGTCATGACACATGTGAATATAAGTTTTGAATGATAAAATATATGTACGATTAATGTTTATCACTATTGTAATATATTTCAATTTTTAAATAATATTATGATAATTCGTTATATAAATATGTATGTAAGTATGAATATGTATATCTAAGACAAAAAATAATAAAAAAGGGTTTATTTTTACATTAACTACGAATATTGCTCTGAAAAAGTTATTTAATTTAACCCTCTCATGCCCGACGCTGCCTATAGGCAACATTGTATCGGGTGATTTTTTAAGAGCTTGATAACTTTTTTTAAAAAAAAACGCATAAAATTTGCAAAATCTCATCGGTTCTTTATTTGAAACGTTAGATTGGTTCATGACATTTACTTTTTGAAGATAATTTCATTTAAATGTTGACCGCGGCTGCGTCTTAGGTGGTCCATTCGGAAAGTCCAATTTTGGGCAACTTTTTCGAGCATTTCGGCCGGAATAGCCCGAATTTCTTCGGAAATGTTGTCTTCCAAAGCTGGAATAGTTGTTGGCTTATTTCTGTAGACTTTAGACTTGACGTAGCCCCACAAAAAATAGTCTAAAGGCGTTAAATCGCATGATCTTGGTGGCCAACTTACGGGTCCATTTCTTGAGATGAATTGTTCTCCGAAGTTTTCCCTCAAAATGGCTATAGAATCGCGAGCTGTGTGGCATGTAGCGCCATCTTGTTGAAACCACATGTCAACCAAGTTCAGTTCTTCCATTTTTGGCAACAAAAAGTTTGTTAGCATCGAACGATAGCGATCGCCATTCACCGTAACGTTGCGTCCATCAGCATCTTTGAAAAAATACGGTCCAATGATTCCACCAGCGTACAAACCACACCAAACAGTGCATTTTTCGGGATGCATGGGCAGTTCTTGAACGGCTTCTGGTTGCTCTTCACCCAAAATGCGGCAATTTTGCTTATTTACGTAGCCATTCAACCAGAAATGAGCCTCATCGCTGAACAAAATTTGTCGATAAAAAAGCGGAAAACACATTTCGAACCGAACACTGATTTTGGTAATAAAATTCAATGATTTGCAAGCGTTGCTCGTTAGTAAGTCTATTCATGATGAAATGTCAAAGCATACTGAGCATCTTTCTCTTTGACACCATGTCTGAAATCCCACGTGATCTGTCAAATACTAATGCATGAAAATCCTAACCTCAAAAAAATCACCCGATACTTATGCTCTTATAACTCCCGCTATTCGTAATATTTTTGATAACGGATTTTTTTGTGCAGTAGATTAAGGTTTTGTGCATGCATATACCAAGTATCAACGAAAACATCTTGTTATTGTTCCATTGCGAGCTTATTGTCTCTGTGTCAACACGTGATCACAAATTAAAAAAAAAATTGCCTTTGCAAAATAATAAAATAAAATGTTGAATAAAACAGTTCTTGTGTTATAAGTGATTTTTTTAACTAAATACAGGTAAGAGATTACAATGAAACAAAAATAGGAAACAAATTAATTCAAGTTTGAACTCAGTATTTTGTCAAACACGACATTGCCTATAGGCAACATTGGTCTATTATATGCTAATTCTATGTAAGTGTATTTTCTTTACCAGCAATGACGTATAAAAGTTTGAATGTAAAAGAGATTGAAAAATTTCTCAATTTTGACTGGGATGATTCTGAAATGGACAGCGAAAATGAAGATATCGATGAGGGCGATTTTTTGGAAAATGTAATACAGCAGACACTGCATAAAATGGATGAAAATGACATTGATATTGAGTTGATTGAGAAGGTTGTTGGAGATGGGATAGAAGTAAGTAGCGAAACTATAAACGAAGAAACAGCACAGGTAGTTGAAAAAATTAACTTAGATAGTTTGAGATGGAGAAGTATTGGTATGAATGATTGCGATACTTCTTGGAAAAACGAAGTCATCTGCGGTGAAAGTAAAGATCCACTAGCATATTTTGTCGACTTTTTTGATGATGAAATTATTCAAAAGATCTGTGCTGAGACGAATATCTACGCGATGCAATCAAGTGGACTTGAACTGAAATGTGAACCTTACGAAATAAAGAGATTTATCGGTGTATTACTGTACCTAGGTGCAGTGAAAATACCTCAAATGAGAATGGCATGGGCGAAAAATTTCCGACATACAGCGATAACAGAATCATTTGTAAGAAATCGTTTTGAAAAAATAAAGCAATATTTCCACATCAATGATAATTCTACACAACCTCAAAAAGGAGATAGTAATTACGACAAACTACATAAAGTACGTCCACTATTAGATAAATTCAAAGAAAAGTACAATCAAATACCCCAAGAGGAATATCAAAGTATTGATGAGCAAATTATTGCTTATAAGGGTAATATCAACAGTACATAAATAGATTGTGCATTTTATATTTTATCATTTTTTTTATTATTTGCAAGGTCACAATAGTATGAAGCAGTATTTGCCAAAAAAGCCGCACAAGTGGGGCTTCAAAATGTTTACTCGCGCTGGAGCTTCGGGAATTATGTATGATTTTGCGCTCTATGTTGGCGAGGGAACTTGCCCCTCATATGGATTAGGGATATCCTCGGACATAGTACTTTTTTGTCTTCAAAAATTCCTAATAATGAAAATTTCAAATTGTTTTTCGACAATTGGTTCACCTCGGTTAGTTTGATGATTACTTTGAAAGAGGAATTTTAGCAGTTGGAACATTGAGAGCAAACCGGATAAAAAATTGCGAACTGAAATCCGAAAAAGATTTGAAGAAAAGCGGACGAGGATCAAGTGACTTCAAATTTGAGATTCCTCACAATTTAATTATTTGTCGGTGGTACGATAACAAGATTGTACAACTTCTTTCGAACTACATAGGTGAGAGTCCGATTAGTGAATGTAAACGATGGTGCCGAAAAGAAAAAAAATATGTGACTATCCCTCGTCCAGGTATTGATTGCTATAATAGACATATGGGAGGAGTTGACCTTGCTGACATGTTACTAGAACTATATAAAATCAACCACCGTTCAAAAAAGTGGTATATGCGAATTATCTACTGGTGCATAAACTCTGCGGTAGTCAACAGCTGGCTTTTGTACCGAAGAGACATAGCAAATAATACAGGTGAAAAGAAATTCATGTCACTGCTCGATTTTCAGCTTGATATCGCAAATGAGCTAATGCACACAACAACAAATATAACGTTTATACCACGCAAAAAGGTCGCCCATCGTTACTTTCCTTGAGTTCGCCAGCTCCAACTTCACCAGCTAGATCATCATCAGCTATATCCTCATCTCCATCATCATCAGCTGCCTCTACAAGCTCCGGTAAAAGAGCATATGTTCCAAACCCGGAAAACAGTAAAAAGTATAACCAACCGGACATTGGGTCGAATGGGGTTCAAAAGGACACTGCAGACTATGTCAAACTGGATGTCCTCGATCAAGGTGCAGCAAATGTAAGGTGTATTTATGTTGCAACCCGCAAAAAAATTGTTTTGTATCTTTTCATACCTAAATGTACAAAAATTTTCAAATAAAAACATATATACTATTCAAAATTTATCTGTATTTCAAAATTGTTCACTATTGCTCAATGTTGCCTATAGGCAACATCCTGTAACTCCCAAACCAGGACTCCTAGGACTTTGAAACTTTGGTCAGTTCATATTCAGGTCGCGATTAAAGCATATCTGTACTCAAATATTTTTTAGCCTCGCCAATTTTAATTCGGGCAGGAGAGGGTTAAATGTATTCAATTGTACATGTATTCATAAATATATGTACACAAAAAGTATTCATACGAATACACATGTTTGCATATAAACGTATAAAATATAAGCAAAGGAGCGAACATACATATGTACATACATATGTACGTCTGTTAGAGCAATATATAGTTTTGAGCATAATTTTTATTCCACGCGCTGCTCTGTTCAAGCAAAATGTTAAAATTTCTGCTGCAGAGCTGGCTGCCTCCATCTCGACCGAGTTAGCCAAAAATATTTTTACGTTCTTCGCGCCGTGAACCTTCTCTATGATAAACGTTCTCTGGGCACTGCCTACGCGATAAGAGCAGAGTTAATCAGCAGTCAGGGTTGCCGATTTGGTAAAATTTTACCAAATCTGGTAAATTATTTTCCTCTTGGTAAAATGTGAAATTTTTATTAATTTTGGTAAATTTTCAAAATTTAAGTCCATTTCGATTGAATTGTATTATCTTTAATTTTTTTTTCAAATTGTTTTGTAGAAACATTTTAAAAACGTACTATAAAATTCTTCCCTGGTTAGTAGTCTTATAGCACGTTCACATATGTTTATTTCCGGAGTTTATTTGGATATTCAAATCCCACTTACACCCGCGAAGAAAATTGCAAATGAAAAATACGCGGGTAATTAGTTGTACTATTTACTTTAATTTGTTTTATATTTAAAATAAAATATAACTTAAATATATTTAAATGTTATCGGTTGGGCGAGCTTAATTAATCGCACTGCGAAATTGTTGCTAAGTCGAGTTGATCGCTCACAGGAACCGGGTTGAGACGAAATCTGGCGAAGATTCAATTGTATGGTGCGTTGACGCGGCGCAGTATAGAGCGTACCGTGTTGATGATCGAATTGTGAGTCGGAAGGTGTCGACGCGGCGCAGTGTGTAAACGTACGTGTGTATGCCCATCCTTTTTGTTGAGTGGGTTGGCGTACAGATGTGTTGAGTAGTGCAGTAGTGCCATCAGCTGTGGTGAATTACACTGTAGCATTAGGATGCGCCAGTTTTACCGGGTAGAGGGGATGGATGCTTAACTCATTTAAACAACATATAAGCATATGGTTAACAAAAATTAACCTCGAAGCTAACCTTGTTGCATTCACATATAGCAAAGATAACCTAATTAAATGAGAGAAATTGACAGCTGTATCCATTTGTGTTTTTTTTTGTTTACATATTTTCTTCTTGTTAATAAATGAGTGATGGATTCAAAATTGAAAAAAAGTTTACTTTTGTTTGCTACAAACCAAGAAGAAAGCAATAAATATCTAGCTGCATTAAATTCCTGTAGCTGTGAATATAAAGTTGCTATCTAACAAAGTGAGCAGGAATTACAACAGCCACAGTAAAAACACCAATGTGGTTGCGGTTATTTGGTTATTTTTTTGTTTATGGCAACGCTTCACTGTTCTTCTGCTTTCCACGTGTCAAGTGGTGTTGGATATTGCGCGTTTAAGTTTTTTTTAAATAAACTTAATAAATAGTAACAAATCATGGATAGGTAAGTGAAAATGTGCTCATAGTTGTTTAATTTTGATTCCAATAAGAAAATCATCATATGCTTTATTCATTTAGATTTGTTATACGAAAAAGACCTGCACCTCCAGGAGAGGAGCATGAAACCAGCAGTGACAGTGGCCGCAGGTAAGTTAGTTTGCTAAATATATGACCAAATGTATCATGTCTTTATTATTGTGTGCAGTGAAACACATCCCGTAAAACAAACTTGGAGAAAATTCCGAAATGACTGGCTATCGAGATTTTCTTGGTTGCGGAATAAAGATGGATGTAGCTATTGCATAGCTTGTGATAAGAAGCTGTCAAACCATTTATCATTTATAAAAAAACATAATGTTTTCCCAATCCACAAACAAAACGAACAGAAAAAAAACATCAAATCCAAATGGACAAGTTTTTGGATGAAGAACATCAACAAATGTCTAAGCAAGTACATCATGCGCAGTTATAGCTATTGAGGAGATGTGGTGATCTCTTTGATTGTTGATGAATTTTTGAACTTTGCTAAAATTCGTATGTCCTTCAAGCTCATTTAACGATTGTTAATAACTAAATTTATTTCATTCAAAGAAACAAGAAGTTATTTTATGACCAATATTTTGTCATTAATGTTAAGAGAAACACGAAGTGATATTTGTTATATCTTTTTTTCTATATTAATTTTAAGAGAAACAAGAACTGAAGTTTATTTGAAATGCTTTTAAATTTTTTAATTATTTCTTTTGTAAATAAAAAACGCTTAAAAAAAGAAGTAAATGTATTTCTTTTATTTTTTATAAATAAAATTTGTAAAAAAAAGTTTGGTAATTTCTTTTTTAATTTGGTAAATTTTTTCAAGGGATTTGGTAAAATAAAAATGTGATTCGCGGCAACCCTGTCAGGGGTGTTGCGGAGTCTGATAGTTGTCGGAATCAGAATTGAAACCGATAAAAAAAGCAGTAGGTGTCATGAATTCAGACATTATTGGTTTGATATTCGAAACAAAATTTGTATCGGTTTTGGATGTCACTGAAACCAATTTTATCGGTTTTACTGTCAGAAACAAAGCAAGAAGTTAGTCGCTCACAGATTTGAAATGTAAGTTAAGAAAGCGAAATTTCAAGGGTTTATAGTTATATAACATATTTAAACATCACCCGAAAATTTTTTGGATACGAATTCTTTGATATTGTGCTTTAAAGTGCCCATACACGAGCACAAGAGTGCGTTCGATCGGTATGCGTGCGCTTGCGGTATATCGTGTATGGGCTTGTTCGTGTACCGATCCATGTTCGTGTACCGATCCATGTTCGCGAAAATGTTTGATTTTTTACGATCGGTGCGCGAACATGTGTATCGTGTAAGGCGTTGTCTGCGCACAAAATCTCATTTATCTCGTGTCGCCGAACAGTGAAGATCGCGGACAATGGCAAGTGTTAAGGGGAGAGCCTACTTTCGAGGCTTCAAAAAATCGATTTTTTGAGGATTTTTTTGGAAGGAAAGAAATAATTGATTTAAGCCAAATTTCTAGGTTTTATATTTGAACATCTTTCACAAATTTTTTTTATACGAAATCTTTGATATTCTGCCTTTGGGAAGCAATTGCCCGATGCATCTCGCATGTGCATTTTTCGAACGGCGGGCAGAATGCAATTTCTATTGGAAACAAAAAGTTCAAAGAGATTCATATTTTTAATGAATTTATCTTCTAGTTAAACTAAGAAAATTCCAAAAAAAGTGTAAAATTTTAAAATTAAAAAAAAAAATGAATAAATAGTGGCTTTTGACCAAAAAAATTTTACTTTATGCTGTTTAAAAGTATGTTAAAATTTGACTTTTCTTAATTTTTTTTTAGTTTAAATAGAAGTTAATTTTATGCCAATGATAATAAACTTTGCCCTAATTCCATACGACGTTTAGTTTTTTTTCTATCATGCCCGCCAATTAAGAATAATCGTAAAAATGAAGAACCGAGAAATCACGCTTCAAAGTTTTCGCTTTTTGCCCAAGCGCTCATACATACATACATATATCTGCTAGACGCTCGGTCACTTCCCTTCTAGCTTCGATAATATTTCGAATTCCCATCTATAACTTTGGGACATATTCTAACTTTTAAAAAAATTTAAGGTTTATTTTTTAGTTTAAATAGAAGATAATTTAATGCCAAAGATAATAAACTTTGCCCCATTTCCATACGTTTAGTTTTTTTCAATCCTGCCCGCCAATTAAGAAAAATCGTAAAAATGAAAAACCGAGTCAAAGTTTTCGCTTTCTGCCTAGCTTCGACATATTTCGAATTCCCATCTATAAATGTTGTCTCTTAAAATCTTTCTTTAATTCGGAACTCATTCAGACATCGCGGCATAAAGGCAGCTCCTTCTCGTGCTGTCAAAATCAGCATTGAAATCGACGATGAGGTGGTGAGTATCGATTCTCTTCTTAAGGGTTGTTTCCAAGATTTGGCGTATGGTGAACATTTGGTCGGTTGTTGATCTTCCAGGTCTAAAGCCACACTGATAAGGTACAATCAGTTTGTTGACGGTGGGATTTAATCTTTCACAAAATACGCTCGATAGTTAGGCATGCTTTCGTCAGACCATATTTTACAAAGAAGGTGATGCGTGTTTACATAGTTTGATCGGCAATTCATCGGTCCCCGCCGCTTTGTATTTCTTCAGACAGATAATTGCTATTCGAATTTCTCCATGGTCGGGCAATGGAACGTCTGCTCCATCGTCATCGATTGGGAAATCGGGTTCGCCTTCTCCTGAGGTTATGCTGTCACTGCCATTCAGTGGGCGGGAGAAGTGTTTCATCCACGGATGTTTTCTGGCTACCCAGTGGATACTTGGTCAAAGAACGGAAGTCGTGAGCTGCTTGAGCTATATGTAAAAGAATCGTTTCTGGCCACTCCCAAGTGAATGGTAATCAGTGAACTTTCCTTACCTGCGTGAACTTCTACACATGACGTCATCATCCTCCTCTTTCATTAGCTTTCACAAATCCCTTGAATTAAAAAAATTTCATTTAGTAACCTAACCCATATCGACCTTAAGGCAACTGACTGAGGCATAACATTGTTGATATACCCATATGAATGTCAAATTTCCTCAAACAAATGACGCAATTAAGAGAATTTTACCCACTGGCGAAATGAGTCTCAACTCACCAGAATAGCACACGACATTATTCAGACGCACAGCACTGACACACCGTATTCACCATCCCACAACACACGTTCCACAACACTACATCTCGCATCAACACACACACATACACAATACTATAACATCCACGATGATATCATACCTGGTCAATAACCCACACCAACATTAAAAAGAGGATGGACGGCGAACGGTCCGGCCTCTTTTTCGAAACATTGATCGGAGATAATGTTTTGGAGTTGCGCCCCCTTTTTCTTCGGTTGCCCGCATTTACCTTTTTTATAAGATCTACAAGTATATTTTAGATTTTTTATATTATTATACTCATATTGTGATTCTAAGCAATTATAAGTAATTTAATATATAATTTTAGCGGAAATACAGTGCGTAATTTTTCCTTTTTCCTAACTTTAAGCCCATTGAATTTTTTTAATCTGGTAAAGGAGGTGAGAATAAATCTAAGTTACAACTGTGAACATGGGCTTTAAAGCCTAAAATAAATTCACTATCTTTTTATATAAAAATCACGTGTCACGTTGTTTGTCCGCGATGGACGCCTAAACTACTGAACCGATTTTAAATTTTGATTGCACACCGTATGCAATTTGATCCAACTTGAGAGACAGGATAGCTTACATCTCAATTTATAATCGCAATATTATATTATTGCAAATTATTTGTATATTATTTAACAGTCACAATTATTTGTTAGCCATAGCGCCATCTATTGAACACTTACTCAATCCAGCCAACCGTCATCTGTTCGAATATTTTCGAGCTAACGGATAATTGTGACTGTCAAATAATAGACAAAGAATTTGTAATAAAATAATATTGCGATTATAAATTTAGATGTTAGCATAACCGGCCACGTATTACTGTTCATAAATATATGAACATGAAAGTCTTATTACATTAAGATTGAATTATATGTAGAACATTATATTTTTGACACAAATACATTAATACATAAAAATACACAAGTAAGCAATAAATTAAATAATAAGTATATACATAACACTAATATTACTATACAAAACATACATACTCCAAATATTAATGCACACAAGCAACAGATAAGAAAGTATCAAGCGTATGTACGTATGTGTATAAGTGCGTTAGTTTGCGATTACATGAAGCAACTTTAGTTGCTAATTCTCGGGCGATTCTCTTTTGCTGTCGCCCATTACCTTCCCACGAGCAACTTGTGTTGCGCAACTCTGCTCGAGTTTTTTTCTCATTTTCTTTCACTTTACTTTAACCCATTGTCGTTTCTTTTTCCTTATAGGTATTTGGGCCACTCTATCACATATATTAATCAGCTCTGTCAATTAAGAAATACATTTTATTTATTAAAACAAACATATATCACCCTTTTTACTATCGTCTGAATCAATTTGTATGGCTTCCTCCATACATTTCACAATATCTTTAATTAATTAGATTTTTTCGTCATACTCCATTTACTAAAATATTTATATTATATTATGTATATTTGTATACATATTTGCAAATTACTTACCAAAAGATGAAATTAAATTTTTTTAAATATATTCAAAATATTAATTTCAAAAAAATATACGCAAATGCAACTATGTACTACGAAAGAAAGAACACGAATGCCGAAAAACGTCGCAGCGAACTGTTACGAATAAGAACACAAAGCGAGTTGCTGAACACTGGAAACTCGGCGCGATTCTCCTCTCCTCGTCGCCCCCTCGCCTATAAACTAAGAGTTGCCGCAACAAAAGTTGCCGTGTGTGATAAGGCTCTTAGATGCACTAATCTAAATAGCTGTAAAATATCAAGTGTTGAACACATAGGGCGCGACAGACTGCAGCAGCACGACAGTGAACTGAAAACGTCGTTGTGCATCTTACTACATGTACATTTTGAGAAGCAACAACAACACAATGACCCGTATGTACACAAAACAACGCAGTTGTCCACTTTGTATTTACACAATTTCGTTGTGGCCATACTATTTCCTTTCACTTCAATGAAATTTTAGTATTTTGTTCAAAGTGAAATTTTTATGCAAAAAATAAGTAAATAGGTACATATTTTTGCTTTTAATTATCAATTGTTATTACAAATGATATAATAGAGCTATAATATAGCTATTTTATGCTTTTATTTGTAAAATAACGTCAAGTTTGTTAGAGCTGTAAATAATTTTACATTTTACATATTAGTGGCTTCACCACTCTACCTCCTCTTTCTATCTTCCATTCTACTGTCAACTCTACTGTGGTTGGCAAAAATAGGAGGATATTGAAGTTAGCGAGAACGACAACTGTCGGCCTGCAGTCGTGTAGTCGTGCAGCTGTCAAAAAACCTGTGTCCATAAGAACGTGTGTATTTTTAATATTTGACAGATGTCGTTTGCAGTATGTCGCGTTATATGTGTTCAGCACTTTACTTTCATTCTCCAGCAATCTAACTAAGTTTGTATCTTATTCAATTCTTCTTGCACCAAATTAGTTGCTTCAACAGGAGACTGGCTTGACGACAATAGAGTAGTGTCGTCAGCATATGTAGCAATTAATACATTTTCAGTTTCAGGTATGTCCGAGGTAAAAATGGTGTAAAGTACAGGACCAAGCACACTACCCTGTGGTACTCCAGCGTTTATGAATCTTATGTCAGACGTTTCGTCATTTATTTTAACATAAAATGATCTTCCAGTTAAATAAGACTTAAGAATTAGATATATCTGAGAGGAGAATATGTTTTTTAATTTATATAGTAGACCATGATGCCAAACTTTATCAAATGCTTGCTGAATGTCCAAAAACGCTGCTGAACAGTATTCTTTACGTTCTAAAGGTTGGTACGCAGCTCCCAAGTAATTGCTCAAGAAAAAAAATACATTATTTCTCAAGTAATTTGACAGCTGGTTACGCATTGTGAATGATATACATTAGAAGAGCAAGAGAGAATAAACAAAGAAAACAAACTGTGGCGAATGAAACACCACATTTATATAATTACTGATTATTTATTAAGATAACTCAAAAGACTTCTTCACTTGTTGGCGTCTGTACAAAAAGTGACGCTTCTTAAAAACTAAAAGCTTAGAATTCAGTTGAAACTGTAAATTTCCAAGAAGAATATAAAGAGAATGAAGTAATAGAATAACTGACAAACAGTGCTGCCAGATGTGGTACGACTTGTCTGAGTGCCCACAGTACTCCCCCTCAAATAAAGTCCTGCTGGACTTATTTAAGGTTGAGTTCCTTTACTAGGTCCTAGTCCGGGTGCTTGGTGCAGTTAGGCTGGTTGATGTATGTAGCGAATTCATTTGCTTGGTGAGAGTACGGCTGTGCGGCGTACTATTGTCACTGGCCAATTGGTATGGTTAAGTGGTTGTTGTGCAGTTCTCGGTTAGGGCTATGACGGTTGCATAGGAGCCTACACGTGCGAGACTGGGTTAGGGTCTACGAGCGACCGATTGGATATTTGTGCAGTTCTCGGTTAGGGCTATGACGGTTGCATAGGAACCTAAACGTGCGAGACTGAGTTGAGCGCCTTAACTCCGTAGGTTCCGACTTTGCTACCGTTTGCAGCTTGCAGTCGAAAAGAAGTTACTATTTTTAGTTTACGAGAAAGCGGAGTTGCCGAAATCCGTGCCATTGTCGACGAGGAAATTCGTACTCGATGTGCGGTCGTAAATGAATAGTTGGCGATGGGTTACCATTGTTGGTAGTGCGAAATGTAGGGTGCCGAAGCGTAACGTGGCGGTCAGTTGGCAACCTGGGCGGGGGCTGATTGTGGCGTTGTGCACTTGATAGTGTTGCATGTAGCGTGGAGGCGGCGACTGATGCAAAGTGCGTTGAGCCGGATTCACGTTGACATGTGCTGCAGTGTTTGTAGCGTCATTTTTGGTTGTGCGTGTTGCATGATGACGGCTTGTAGTGCCTGCGACAATTGGTATGTGGTATTGGTTGATGATGAGGTCAGAAGTTGGGTAGTTCGTACATCAGGATATGGAGGAACTGTTGCTAGCAAGATGATGATGATGATTGCTGTTGGTAGATAAGCGGTACTGTACTTATGTGCGCTGCTCCAGCGACAGGTCCTGTTGAAAAGATAGTGATTTAAGTTTAATATAGGTGATGTTGAAATGGCAACTGCAGTTGTAGCGTCCGTTGTTGCTGTTACTGCGCTGTTGCTGTTGCACCTGCGATTGCAGTTGCATTTGTACGTGCTGATTTTGCTGTTGTTGTTGTTGATGGTTGTGGCCATGTTTTTGCGCTGTACCAGCCGAATGCGCCGATATACCGGTGGTGCTGGCAATCAACTTGGGCTGATACAAATTGCTGGCGCTAACGTAGTAGGTTGTGGTACCATCGCCGGCGGCTGGCGCCTGGGTGATGGCAGGCGCTTCGATAATGGCTGGGGAGAGGCCCGTAAGATCGGTGCTGGACGCCCATTGGATATCTTGTCCGCTGCCGAGGCCGTAGGCGTACAGGTGGCGTATTGCGTTGGCCGTTTGCGCCAGTTACAGTTGCGCGGCCTCGTAGGCGCAACTGGGCGGCTAGGTGATGTAGTGTTGTTACACTGTAGTTGTACCAATTATGGTGTGCTGTTCAATTGTAGGGGTCACCAATTATGTGGCGACTTATGCACCACATTTATTATAAAATTACAGATTATTTATTAAGATAACTCAAAAGACTTCTTCACTTGTTGGCGTCTGTACAAAAAGTGACGCTTCTTAAAAACTAAAAGCTTAGAATTCAGTTGAAACTGTAAATTTCCAAGAAGAATATAAAGAGAATGAAATAATAGAATAACTGACAAACAGTGCTGCCAGATGTGGTACGACTTGTCTGAGTGCCCACAAAACTTTGTGCGTAGTATGTATGTGTGTATGTGTATGGTAACATAAATATTTTTATTGAGATTTAAGAAATGTGGTTGATGATTGGTAGGTTTTATACAACATTTCAAAATGGAATATACTTCATAATAATGATTTCAACTAATTTAGGATGAATTTGGCGATTACTTGGAATTTCCTTTAAGAAACAATTGTTGATTTGATGTTTCTTCGCAAAACCAGGTTTGCCATATTCACATTTTGCTGAAAAAAGTATCAAAAATTAGTACTAGATTTCTTGAAAGCTGCGTATTAGCACAAGTAAATTTTTCGCAGGAAAGTTTCTTGACCGTTTCTTAAGCGTTTTTTTATATGAAGTTTTTACGTTTCTTGAGAGCTGCGTACTAAGCTTAAAGTGTCAGTAATGTAGTTAACTACATGGTGACATTGTTCGGGTATACCGTGATAACGGCGAAATCCAAATTGATGTTCAGGTTTTACCTTATTCTCCTTCAGTAGTGGCAATATTCTACGCAAAAATATTTTTTTCAAATATTTTGGAGAATAAAGATAACAAACTGATTGGTCTATATGAAGTGATTTCATTCTCAGCTTTACCAGGTTGAGCACCATCACAATTTCTGCACACTTCCACGGAGTAGGGAATTGGTTCAGCCTTAAGGTTAGGTTCCAGCTCTAAAGTAAATGCTGAAGAAATTATTGATATTATTTCTTTTGTGTGAAATAGTAGTTAGCAAGAAATTTTGACATTTCATATCGCACCGTGAATTTTAAAAAGTAAAAGAAGAAGAGTGTGAAAAGTAATCAAACGTAAAAGATATTTGAGGAAAGCAATTGGTAAGTTTCCTGTTATGTATATTTAATTTATTTAAAAATGTCATGATTAATGATTATTATTTATTTTACAGGTGGTCAAGTGAAAAACTAATCGAACGGAATAGAAATTTGAGCAGGAGTAATTGTGTATGTGTATAAAAAAGCAAAGAGTTATTCAAACGTAAAAGATATTAGAGCAAAGCAATTGGTAAGTTTCCTTTTATGTATATTTAATTTATTTAAAAATATCATGATTAATGATTATTCTTTATTTTACTTTTTTAGTATTCATAATGGAAGACGAGGAGTAGATTTTATATAATATTATACCAAATTATAGTGTCTATACAAATGTATTTCTTATATTTTAGGTTAAATCTTATGATGTTGTTGAACTGTGGCGCATTCATGACCATCATAGAGTCTGGAAAAACCTAATTAAGACGCAGGTGACCCTGTCATTGGGTGAGCCCTTATTTCAAGGCGAGGAATGAGAAGGGGAGGTTTTTCACCGACTTCAAAAACTTACGGAACGATCCAACTCGTTTCATCGAAAATTTTCGTATGCCACAGAGTGTATTTGATGAGCTTTGGGAAATACTGGAACCACATCTGATTCCAAAGCGGAATACTAGACCGAACGATTTCATTCCTACTAAAGCTAAGTTAGCAATTGTACTAGAGTATGTTATAAAAAAAGGTACTATATTAGCACAAATAGGATTTAACCGCTATGATTTTTCTTTTTTTCAGGTACCTGGCTTCTGGAGATATACAACGCCATATTGCCTCCTGCTATCGTATTAGCAAGCAGCACTTTGGTAGAATCGTGTCCGATGTGTGTAAGGGAATATGCAGCGTATTGAAAAATGAAATTCCAGATTGGACAGAACACTCGTTGTTGGAGATATCGAATTGCTTTCGAACACAATGGAATTTTCCGAACTGCGTCGGGACTATCGATGGCAAACACATAGCTATCAAAGCCCCACCAAAATCTGGAAGCATATTTTATAATTACAACGTAAGTGAATACGTACATATACATATATGTAGATTATAATACCCTAATTCACATACGTGGATGTTGGTGCTTACGGAAGCGAAGGAGACTCCAATATTATGAAGAATTCGAGATTTGGTATCAGCATACTTAATGACAGCTGCCAATTTCCGGCCGACGGCTTTATTGATGGCAAAAAAGTACCATACTTCATTGTAGGACGACGCATTTCCACTGCGTAAACGTATTATAAAGCCTTACAACAGCAAAAACCTTTCCAAAGAGGAACAAATTTTCAATTACCGTTTAAGTAGAGCAAGACGGTGTACTGAAAACGCGTTTAGAATTTTGAGTGCAAAATGGCTTTGCCTCAGAAAGGTATTAACTTCCTCATCAATAAATGTGGACAAACTTATAATCCTCCTATCTTCTGTGGATTCGAGGGCATCGATGGATTCTGGGAATCAGGATAATGGGAGACTATACAACAACAAGAAGGCCTTTTAAATGATTTAGGTACCTACCGGGGAAGAGCATCAGATTATGGAAAATATGTACGAAATGTCTTAAAAGATTATGTAAATTCTACATCTGGATCTGTTCCATGGCAAAATAATGCAACATTTCTTTGAATTTTTAAATATTTATGTTTATTTATAAAAACAATAACTGCTATCTATTTTATGTAAACCATGTATATATGTTTTTTATAAAAAGAAGTTTGATATTTCCAAATTTCGTGTTTATTTATTTCATAACTAATCAGAAGATAAGTGAGTATAAAACAAGTAAGGAAGGGCTAAGTTCGGGTGTCACCGAACATTTTATACTCTCGCATGGTAAAGTGATAATCGAGATTTCATTATTCGTCATTTAAATATTTTTCAAATACCGTATTTTTGTAAAGTTTTATTCCGCTATCATCATTGGTTCCTAATGTTTATACTCGTATTATACAGAGAAGGCATCAGATGGAATTCAAAATAGCTTTATATTAGAAGAAGGCGTGGTTGTGAACCGATTTCACCCATATTTCGTACATGTCATCAGGGTGTTAAGAAAACATTATATACCGAATTTCATTGAAATCGGTCTAGTAGTTCCTGAGATATGGTTCTTGGTCCATAAGTGGGCGGCGCCACGCCCATTTTCAATTTAAAAAAAAAGCCTGGATGCAGCTTCCTTCTGCCACTTCTTCCGTAAAATTTAGTGTTTCTGACGTTTTTTATGAGTCGGTTAACGCACTTTTAGTGATTTTCAACATAACCTTTGTATGGGAGGTGGGCGTGGTTATTATCCGATTTCTTCCATTTTTGAACTGTATATGGAAATGCCTTAAAAAAACGGCTCTGTAGAGTTTGGTTGACATAGCTATAGTAGTTTCCGAGATATGTACAAAAAACTTAGTAGGGGGCGGGGCCACGCCCACTTTTCCAAAAAAAGTTCGTCCAAATAAGCCCCTCCCTAATGCGATCCTTTGTGCCAAATTTCACTTTAATATCTTTATTTATGGCTTAGTTATGACACTTTATAGGTTTTCGGTTTCCGCCATTTTGTGGGCGTGGCAGTGGGTCGATTTGGCCCATCTTCGAACTTAACCTTCTTATGGAGCCAAGAAATACGTGTACCAAGTTTCATCATGATATCTCAATTTTTACTCAAGTTACAGCTTGCACGGACGGACGGACGGACAGACGGACGGACAGACAGACAGACATCCGGATTTCGACTCTACTCGTCGCCCTGATCACTTTGGTATATATAACCCTATATCTGACTCTTTTAGTTTTAGGACTTACAAACAACCGTTATGTGAACAAAACTATAATACTCTCGTTAGCAACATTGTTGCGAGAGTATAAAAAGATATTTATTTTAATTTTTTGATTTAAGTTCATTAACATTCTGTAACAGCATACTGTAAAATTCCATACACATATCATCACCAACTGACCGTGGAAGTTTATTCAACAACCACTCAAAACTAGCAAGAACTTGTGCATATGATGAGTTGTTCTTTGCTGCTACCAAATCTTCTTGCTTCTTTAAAATGTTGTTGAACCGATTCCATGCCTCGTCATTTTGGCTTCCGCGAAACGTACGACTACTTGTGGTGGGTGTTGGATTCTGCAAAATACACAAACAAAAATTAAAACATGCACATTATATACATCCATTTACATGCACATTAGGGTGATTCAAAAATTTTTTTTTTTTCAATTGGTACTCGCAAAAATAGGTTCCTAGACACCTCTAAGAAAGCCTCTCCAAATATGAGTTTTTAATTGTAACGGGAAGGTCCTCCGCCTAACGGTTTTCTATTTTTTCTTATTATCAGATAGAAAAATTTATATCTCGCTTCCAACTACTTGAAAAAATATTTTGTTAATTAGGTTTTGTAGGAAATTGAATGCTCTAAAATATGGTCTCTTATGATTTTTTCGTAAACCCAACCGTTTAAAAGATATTAACGGTTGAAATTTGACTATTTTTGGAAAAATTTTTTATTTCTTATGAATTTTATAACTCAATGAAAAAAAATTTTTATGAATGAATCACCCTAATGCACATTATATACATAATCATATTGCGGAACACTTAACACCTCCTCATTCGCTCTATTTATCGGGGAAGCTGAATCAAAATCTTCAAACGTTGGTCTGCGAAAGCACAACAAAAATTTATGAAATTTTAAAATAATATATATAATATTTAATAGACTTACGTTCTTTTGTGTGATGTATTTGGTAAAAATGCCATTTCTTCAGCAAAATCCCAATCAATCGCGTCTGAAAAAAAAGGCTCCTCCAGCGTTTCTCCACCTGCGCTACCACTTTTATACTTGCGGGCCACTTTGGCGTGATAGCGACAGCTCTCCTGTAAGCTAATCCATCCAGCTTTGCACTCATTAACTATATAAACATAACAAATAAAATGAAATTAAGAGATTCATAAATTGAAAATTTAATTTATATACACTTACCAGTTTTGCCAACGGAATTGCTTATGTGCACCCAGGCCTGCTCCACAGCATTTTTATTTGAATGCATAACGTTTGTTATGTCCCATATTCGGGGCCATTCTTCCACTGCTTTAATTAGTTCTCGTTTTTCACCCGCTGTGAAATTTTTTATCCTCTTTTGCCGCTTTGCAACAGGTGTTAAGTCATCCATTTCTAAGGAATAAACGGAATAACATACAAAATTCAAATAAAACCACCAACTTACTTCTTCTACCCACTCAATTTGCGTCAGAAATATATAGAAACTGTTATGTTTCTTCGCAAAACCAGTGTTGCCTATCCACAATTTATAAAATAAGAGTAGTAAATATACTTACTGAATTTCTTGAGATCTGGATGTTGCCACAAGAAAATTTAACATCAGAAAACTTCTTGATCATTTCATAAGCGTTTTTTTATATGAAGTTTTTGCTTTTCTTGAGAGCTGGAAACCCACCTTTAATATTGAATTATAGATAAGTGTAGGAAACATAATTCCTGTTTTAGGTAAGCACTAAGGTACTCTGACATCAATTTTGTCATATCCTGGAGATTTTTTGTTGTTCAGTTTCTCGATTTCAGAACGTATTTCGGCGGGCGTAATATGTTTCATTGGTAGAGATAGTTGACAGGGTGTATAAAGAAATTCTAATATTGCAGCATCATTGTTGCTACCACTACAACCAAAAGCAGTGAACGTAGCTTCAAGGTATTTACTGTACGCATTTGCTTTGCTTTTGTCTGATCTACACCAAACGTTATTACCGTCTTTGATAGGTAAATTTCTTTTTTTACGTCTTTTTAGATATTTTGTAGGATTCCAAATCTTATAATCTTCATTATTTCTATAATTTAAGCTCGCAACATAATCAGAAATCGATTTATTTTTGAAGTCTTTTAATTTTTCTTTTAGCTCTTTTGTTGCTTTATTTAGATTAGTTTTGTCAATTGGATTTCTACTGATTTGCCACTTTTTTCGTAAACGTCTTTTACTTTGAATTAATGATCTAATCTCTGCAGATATGTGGGCACACTAACAAGATGCATCATATCTGGCAGCACTGTTTGTCAGTTATTCTATTATTTTTCTATGTATATTCTTGGAAATTTACAGTTTCCAACTAAATTCCTATTCTTAGTTTACAGTTTTAAGAAGCGTCACTTTTTGTACAGACGCCGTCAAGAGTACAAGTGTTTAAGATCTCTTTAATAAATAATCGTTTTAATATTAAATGTGGTGTCGTAATATTTCCACAGATGCATGAACCAGTTTATGAGAGGAAAATTCATTCCTTTTTTGGGGAGTGGCAGCAAAAGCTGCTTCGTGAATTAGGTTTGAAAAACCTTCAACTGCATCATTCAATTCAACTTGAGATTTAATAAAAGTGTTAGGTATTATATTTTGCGATATCCAATCTTGAAAAACTCCAATTTCACTTTTATTGCTTAAAGCAAAATATTTTCTTTGCTTAACATTAACTGAAGTGTTGTAACTCACTATGATAGGCGAGTGATCAGAGCTTAGTTCATCAAAGCTAACAGCATCTAACAGTTGAGTTGGAATACCTTTGAATACAGCAAAATCTAGAAGGTCAGGAATTTTTAATGGATCACTCGGCCAGTATGTACGCTCACCGCTTGACAGAGTTCGTAAATTATTCTTTATAATACATTTATAAAGCTCTCTACCCTTTGGATTTGTAGGACTTGAGTCCCACCAGGGATGCTTAGCGTTGTAATCACCTCCTACAAAAAATCTTTGACCGAGAGAGCTGAAGAAACTGTGATATTCTGTGGTTGTTATACTAAGCCTTGGTGGTGAGTACAAAGCATAAATGTGTAAATCATTATTGTTAGATTTAATTTTTATTCCGGCAGCTTGCATAGATGGCGTTTGAATTGGTTCAAGTGCGTCATATTTGATACAAGACTTAATTAAAATTGCACAGCCAGCATGAGCCCTGTTACTTGGCGACTATATCATAATTTTTTATATACCATTATCAGAAAGAGGATTCTCACTGGGTTTCTTTAATATACCTCACAGATTGACCTATAAAAAGTTCGCTATAAGAACTGGGATCGAAGTTATTCGGTTTCTGAGGGCATGAATAAATTGGATACGACTTGGAAATATACTCGCACCCGCCTCTGTACAGCCTAAAATGCACGACAACAAATACAAGAAAGGTTTGACGTCGAAAAGCTGCAAACACAGCGGATAGCCGACTCGTCTGAGAACACTCGTCAGCAACTCGGTATAGGGTAACTGTGGAACGGCATTTAAAGCGCAGTGGAGAGAAAACAGTTACAGTCGACCACAACACGTGCGGGATGGGATAGATACCAAGAGTTGAAGAGGAAAGCGAGACGCATTTACAGATAAAAAAAGAAAGAAGCCGAAACGAGCTGGCCGAGAGAGATAATACTCGAAAATTCTACGCAAAGATGCGGCGACTAACAGAACCCCCCGAGGTAATCTAGTGACTGATGCCCTGAGCATACAAAAATTATGGAGAGAACACTTCTCCAGCCTTCTGAATGAAAGTGAATCATAACTGTTGAAATCATAACAGTTTAATTATCTCAATCAAGCGATTAAACGTAGTGAGTAAGAATAAAAAACGTTGCTGGGAATAATATTTTTGTCGCGGGAATTTTTAAAATTAGAGAAGCCAACTTTTTTAATATGTGTTGGTTTTTTATTAAGAAACGAAAATTAATTAATAAAATTTTAGTTTAAACGAAAAAAAACGAAAATTCCCATGTAAAATTAATAGGAAACTAAGAAACAAAGAGACCCCTTAGAGTTAAGCTACAGCGCCGAGCTTGAGGGAGGATTTTTTTGTCAGTCATTAACATTTGAGGGGGTAAGAGTTGAAAAAAAATTAAAATTTTTTTTCAAGCACCCTAATATACATAGACACTTATTGGATCATTCCTTTCATTTATTGCCTTTTGGCTTCTATTTTTACAGGTTTATATGCAATCATATTTATTGATATGAGAATAATTTTGCTAATTTGTATGAATGAATGCAATGTAATATTTATAGCTAATTTATACAAGTCCAAATTGACTATAAATATTACTTTGCATGCATTCATAGAAATCAGCAAAATAATAATTTTGTTTGGTTTTTAAACAAATATTTGGTCCTTCATAAATATTTTTGTATTATATTACTTGCTAATAGAAATTAAATTTATCACAACAATATATGTATATGTACATCAACACACACACCACATCAACTCCACCTCACAACACTCACACGCACCTTCACCACACTCACCATATCACTGCTAACAATCCACACTACTCATGAGAGCACCACACTTCGACACTAACACACAAGTACACCAACCAACCACAATCACACCACCCACATCACGCCATCTGATCCCACATACCAAAGGGAAAAAAGGAACCGACGAGGAGACCCCATCACTTCGCTTGCGACCTCAACAACGATTTGTACACGTGTGCGATAATATCTGCTCTTTTTCGACCTCATTAAGATCGGTGCGCGTTTTCACCCGTTCTATCGCATTTATAATTTAAACTTTTCATAAGCTTTTAATAAAACTCTATTGGGTACATACCGGCTGTGCTATACGCATGTATATATGTACATATACAATCGTTTTTCGTTTATTTCGAAAAATTTGTGGCGGAATAAAAGGTGAGTGCGGAAAATATACATGGTCCTTCGAGCAATAAAGAACGGCACATTGAAGAAAACAAAAAAAAATTGAGCGGAAACAAAAAACCAAAGTTAAGTGCGTGAAAAATACATATTAAGTACATGAAAGAAATAAAGAACAAATATTATAATAATATATAAACAAAAAAGAAATACATGTACATACATATATGCACGTATATAAAAAAATTAAATAAGTGTATGCAAATTGAAAAATAAATTAAAAATAAAAAAAGCTTAAAAGTAAAAGTGAAATAAAGGCATACATACATACTGTGCAGTGAAGTGCATAACAATACAAAACACAAAGACTGTGAAAAATTAACGTCTAAAATAACAAACCTATCGAAATTTCACTACCATAATAAAACGGGCACAAACTCAATAAATATAAATAACTTAAACTAAATACAAAATTAAACAAAAGTAAAAAACCGCAAAAAAGCAACAACACAACAAATTGGAACGCCGGCGTAGGCTTAATTTTAACTCAATACTCATCCTAAAAATCTGTAATTTTGTTTGTTTACATTCTCATCTGTCAAAATGAGGTTTCTCGCTATTGCCAACTACTTTTTTTTGGGTAAAATCATTATTCCTGGTACAAGCTATGATACATAGCTTATGACAAGTCAACATAATTATGTTGGCTAAGTCTTTCATACAAAATAAGCTAATACATAGCTTAATTTGCTGGTCAAATAAAACACGCCTATTATATGTATATATGTACATAAACGTTTTGTACTAACGGTCAATACCATAGAACCAATATAAATTAAGCCCGTTTAGTAAAATCGGTCAGTAAAGGCTAAATTCAAGTCCCGATAGAAACCAATACGGTAAATACTATATGTATATATATATATATATATATATATGTATCCACAGTATACATATATATATCTTCTTCTTCTTAATTGGCGTAGACACCGCTTACGCGATTATAGCCGAGATAACAACAGCGCGCCAGTCGTTTCTCCTTTTCGCTACGTGGCGGAAATTGGATATTCCAAGCGTAGCCAGGTCCTTCTCTACTTGGTCCTTCCAACGGAGAGGAGGTCTTCCTCTTCCTCTGCTTCCCCCGGCGAGTACAGCGTCGAATACTTTCAGAGCTGGAGTGTTTTCGTCCATCCGGACAACATGACCGAGCCAGCGTAGCCTCTGTCTTTTAATTCGCTGAACTATGTCAATGTCATCGTATATCTCGTACAGCTCATCGTTCCATCGAATGCGATATTCGCCGTGGCCAACGCGCAAAGGACCATAAATCTTTCGCAGAACTTTTCTCTCGAAAACTCGCAACGTCGACTCATCAGTTGTTGACATCGTCCAAGCCTCTGCACCATATAGCAGGACAGGAATTATGAGTGACTTATAGAGTTTAGTTTTTGTTCGTCGAGAGAGGACTTTACTTTTCAATTGCCTACTCAGTCCGAAGTAGCACCTGTTGGCAAGAGCAATCCTGCCTTGGATTTCTAGGCTGACATTGTTGGTGGTGTTAATACTGGTTCCAAAATAGACGAAATTATCTACAACTTCAAAGTTATGACTGTCAACAGTGACGTGAGTGCCAAGTCGCGAGTGCGACGACTGTTTGTTTGATGACAGGAGATATTTCGTCTTGCCCTCGTTCACTGCCAGACCCATTTGTTTTGCTTCCTTGTCTAGTCTGCAGAAAGCAGAACTAACAGCGCGGGTGTTAAGGCCGATGATATCAATATCATCAGCATACGCCAGCAGCTGTACACTCTTATAAAAGATGGTACCTTCTCTATTAAGTTCTGCAGCTCGAACTATTTTCTCCAGAAGCAGGTTGAAAAAGTCACACGATAGGGAATCGCCTTGTCTGACACCTCGTTTGGTATCGAACGGCTCGGAGAGGTCCTTCCCGATTCTGACGGAGCTTTTCGTGTTGCTCAGCGTCAGTTTACACAGCCGTATTAGTTTTGCGGGGATACCAAATTCAGACATCGCGGCATAGAGGCAGCTCCTTTTCGTGCTGTCAAAAGCAGCTTTGAAATCGACGAAGAGGTGGTGTGTGCCGATTCTCCTTTCACGGGTCTTTTCCAAGATTTGGCGCATGGTGAATATCTGGTCGGTTGTTGATTTGCCAGGTCTAAAGTCACACTGATAAGGTCCAATCAGTTTGTTGACGGTGGGCTTTAATCTTTCACACAATACGCTCGATAGAACCTTATATGCGATGTTGAGGAGGCTAATCCCACGGTAGTTGGCGCAGATTGTGGGATCTCCTTTTTTATGGATTGGGCATAGCACACTTAAATTCCAATCGTTGGGCATGCTTTCGTCCGACCATATTTTACAAAGAAGCTGATGCATGCTCCTTATCAGTTCTTCGCCGCCGTGTTTGAATAGCTCTGCCGGCACTCCTCGTCGTACCAGCAGTTCTTTTGCACTTTCCGAAAACCAATGGTTTCGGTTGCAGCTATACGTAAGGAGTTTGAAATGCCGTCCCACAGTTCCTTCCCTTATACCGAGTTGTTGACGAGTGCTCTCAGAGAGCAGGAGTGCAAGCCGAGTAGAAAATCGTTCGGCTGTCTGTGTTGATTGCAGCTTCTCGACGTCGAACCTTCCTTGTGTTTGGTGGCGTCCGTTTTTTGCTGCACAGAGGCGGGTGCGAATCTTAGCTGCAACAAGATAGTGATCCGAGTCGATGTTAGGACCTCGGAGCGCACGCACATCTAGAACACTGGAGACGTGTCTTCCGTCCATCACAACATGATCGATCTGGTTGGTAGTTTTTCGATCCGGAGACAGCCAGGTAGCTTGATGAATCTTTTTGTGCTGGAATCTAGTACTACAGACAACCATATTTATATATATATATATAACTAAATAAATTATTATTTCTTGCCTCTTAAGCTTATCTTCGTTTATACAAATACACACAATTCTCAAAGAGGAAAGGCACTTCAAGTATTTATTTTCAAATCATTCTGACAATACCGCTTCAGCTTATTAACTGTGAGAAGGATTACTTGCAAATCCTAGCAATACCGCTTTTGATTATTAAGCTGTGAGAGGGATTACTTCCAAAAAATAAGCAAAAGGCAGAAAGAAGAATAAAACATAAAAGAGAACAAACACAAACGTACACATATATCCGTACATATCCTTAAACAGATTATACATAACTTAATACTATGTTCGGACCGACAACGAAAACATATTTTCGTGGGAAAAACTGGTTTTCGCACGAAAACTTGTGTTTTCGTCCATGTAAAATCTGTCAAACGAAAACACAGTTTTCGCTGAAAACTACTTGAAAACTTACATTCCACTCATTATAATCGGTGCCTGCTCTAGTTTAATCGATGTTTTTGGAAGACATATTTTGCCGGCCCTAAATTGTCATTTGATATTTGTTTACATTCCATATACAAAAACAGCTATCGCTTGATATTCTCATATTAGGGGGATTCTCTTGCTCTTGCAAAACCTTGCACGGTGCAGAAATTGCAGAATTTTCCTCTTGGTGTAACGGCACAACAACAAACACACGCAGAAAATTATTTGCTATGGCTATAAATATGTCAAACTAAAACCCACGTTTATTTTGCGTGCCGTCATATATTACTAGATTCTGCAATGGGTGCTCTCTTGGCCTTGCATATTTCGGTATAGGATTTTGCATTTTATGTCATCGTGCAATCTTGCAAGAGCAAGAAAATGCCGCTTTTGATAGTTGTCGGTGAAAACTCATCGGAAATACACACTGTCGGTCCGAACGACTTAGATTCCACAACATACAAATGTGTTTTCAAAATGTTTTCAATGTCGGTCCGAACATAGTATAAATTGATATATACATATGTATGTACATATATACATTAGCGCTTTAGGATATATTTCTTAACGCGAATATTTGGCAATACTTGTATACCTATAGAAAAAAAACGGTGCGGAAAATCAAACATTGGTTGAACAAATTAAATATTTCACATACTAATTACCTTTGTACATACATACATACATATGTATGTATATAGAAATTCCAATTTGGTGATTTGTAAGCATTGTTCCATATCAAACAAGAACAAGCATACTTGCACATAAAACATCTAACGCACGCTATATGTATATAACGTCCATACGTAAGTATGTACAAAGGATATTGACCTAGTTTCAGTGCGCGCTAATACAAGGGCATACGAACAAAACCGTAAAAAATATTAAAAAAAAAAACAAGTAAATACAAACGCGATCAATAAAAACGATAAGCATGTTCTTGAATTATTTTTCGAAAATAACAACTTTAATTTATTGAAATGAGTTTTCGCTACCACATTTCTCTAGTGTAATGATATATATATATTTTACCAATTTAAATTTTCTGAATGAGCATAGATTCAAAAAAATCTAAAGAAGTATTCTTAAGAATTCCGAAAATGATTACTGACGACAAAATTCCATGTACACCTGCAGAAGCTGCACGCTCAAAGCAAGGTGTTACAAAGCAAAAAAGGGGTAAAGACATTTCGTATAGCAAATTCATTTCTGAGAAAGACAGCTTAATTAGAAACCGGCCCCTATTTGCATCTTTACCGATTCAAGACAACTCTGTCTGGCAATGAGATCAGATAAACTAAAACTTATAAAGTCAATTGTACCTACTACCCACAGTAGAGTAGAGCTGCCACAATTACAAGCCCAAGAGGCAAGTTCAGGCATTCCTCTAAAAGTGCCAGCGTGTGATACGGAAAGGATATACAAAAAAATAGTCAAAACTAAAAATGTTCAAAACGACCTAAATCGAAGCTTCAATAGACCCCAAGCCGGAAGCAACAATCATTTAAACAGAAGTTTTTTCAAAACACAATCATTCACATCTGAAAAAGATAAATACGCGCCAAGCGAACTATGTACAGGAGTGCATAAGTCAAAAACATGCGAGAAGTTTAAAAAATTGAATGTTAATGAAAGAAACAAGTACTACTACCCACAGCAGTCGTCTTCATCGAACATCGAGAAGAACTGTTCAACCTTAGAGCCCTAATAAGGAACACAATGATCATTCATATCGTCTAGGGCATAAAACAGGCTACAGTTGCCAACAAAACTAGACAATTTTGAAATCACGGGAATGCGTGGAAGGGTAGTTCAAAACTCAAATAAAATTTGCCCCATTACCCTCATTTCCCCGCAATTAACAAATATGCTGCCCAGCTATCATATAAATAGCAAGCATTGGCAAAAGGTTTCACACCTAAAGCTGGCAGACCCCCCGTTCAAATATATCTTCTATTAGGCAGCGATCTCATACCATAGATAATACAAAAACACTTCTGGCGTAAAATGCCATTTTCGTATGGGTCCTAAGTGGACTAGTTGCGGAACCAGTCACAATAATGACAACTCAAGTTGAGGAAATCTCAAAGGAGTACCTCAATTCACAACTGAAAAAATTTTGGGAATTAGAAAAACCATATCAGTCACAACCCCTTAAGATCAGTATTGTGAGGACTTTTACAAAGCCACAGCTACTCGATCAGATAAAAAAATAAAACAACAATTTCCACTCGCCTTAGGTCACTCTCGCACCTCTGCAATACAGTAGTTTCTAAGGTGAGCTCAAAATGCATTATGATTGTGTCTTAGAAGAATACCTCCATTTAGATCACATGGAAGAAGGTAGCCCATGCGAAAAACTCATGAAAGGCAAATATTACTCATTCTACTTGCCACATCATGTAGTAAAGCCAGACAAGGAAACAAAAAAAGTGAGAGTTGTCTTCAACGCATCAAGATCCAAAAGCTCGGGGAATTCCCTGAATGGCATTCTATTCACGGGACCCACACTCTAACCAGACTTACTGCTCCTCATATTAAATTGGCGTATATACAAATATGTTTTCAATGGGGATGTCGAAAAGATGTATCGACAAATACTCTAATATTTTCCGAAAATCTCCCAATTGTCCACTACGCGACTTTAAGTGAAACCTTTTCGCTTAGAAAAATAATCCCAGTTCGCTAATAATCTGACCGACATTTCGCAGATACAAATTCCACGGTGGGTAAACTATTCCTCCGAATACAAAGTGGAACTACACGACTTCTGCGAGGCCTCTGAAAAGGCATAGTGTGCCACTATACATATATGTGCACACACAAAGCGATACCGCTACTACAAGCTACCTCCTAGTGGCAAAAGCAAACGTTGCGTCTCCGACGACTTGAACTCTGTGCGCTCTGCTACCAGCAAAACTAGCTTCCATGGTGTATACCCACTTAAACATGGCGAAATACAAATTATATTTATGGTTCGATTCCGAGATAGTTCTAGTCTGGTCGCCTATATGCCCAAGTTCTTAGAGCGGCTGAAACTTAAAGTTAAAAAAGCAACTTACCCCCATTGGGATGCATTGACGCACCAAGTCTTACAAAAGGCAAAGGTCGCACTTATCGCATCCACTCAAACGCGCTACTTCAGCAGCGAAATATCATTACTAAGAGAATCGAAGCCGATTAACAAAAAGAGCTCACTCTTAGTTCTAAACCCATTTCGAGACTCAAAGCCGCTAGACATGCGGCATTTGCTCGCTTCGTCGGACGACGAGGCTTTCCATCAAAAATCATGAGCGATAATGGCAAAACATTTATTGGAGCTCAAAGAGCTACCGAAAGACAGTTTGTGGACTTCATAAAACAAGTCTCACCTGAAATTGTCCAAAAATACGCTCCCTAAGGCATCACTTGGCAGTTTATCCCCCCAAACGCTTCTCATATGGGTGGCTTATAAGAATCAGCTGTAAAAAGCTTCAAATCTCATTTAAAAAAAATAGTTGGCAACCACAAATTTAATTATGAAGAATTCACGACATTGTTAACTAGAATTGAAGCCGTTCTTAACTCACGGCCTCTCGCTGCACCCTCAGACTTTACTGCCCTGACGCCAGGGCATTTTCTTAAAAGAGCGCCCATTCTGGCCCCACCTGAGCCAGGCGTGGAGTCGCTTTACTTATTAAACCGTTGGAAAATAATTATAATTTTCCAACATGATTTCAGTCGCCGATGGAAAGGTGACCCACATGACAACTCACTCGTGCCACTTTACGTGTCACCAACGCCATATGAATATATACATACATATATATATGTGTGACAATTAAAATATTATCTCTTAACAGATCAATACGGATGCCGATTGCAGCGCCGCGAACAACCATAGATCATAATTTGTTCACTTATCAATATGCTACATGCGCGCGATCTATATAGACATACATACATGCATATATGTACATTTGTATACATTGCCGAATAAATAAAGCGCAAGCATACACATGTTAATATGTCACAAACAAAAAATTGAAACATTGTTCTAGAAAAACAAAAATTGTCTCAAATAGCATGAGCATCACAAGTCAATATGGCATCCAAATTGGTGAAGCCCAAATGTAGTAAATCTTACAACCAAACATTTTCATTCATAAACGCAGATGCACATTCAACAAGCGACCTCGCTTCATTCATAAAAACAGACGGCGTAATATCTCCCCGTACATGCCTTTGCCTACAAGCGTCGTTTCGTGACTATGGCAAAAGCTAAAAATCACAAATTGAACAACTTCTTCTGGAAGGGAAAACTGAGAACCCCGCAAACTCGCAAAACAAAGAAAAGAGTGGCAAAATTGGCAACATAGGTCATGGCGAAGTTGTTACAGCGGCAAGGGAAGCGGTGACAATCACTGATCGTTTGTAAGTTTATTTCGGAACAGGTCGGATTTTTTACCAACAACACAAAGCTGTGACGCTTTGTCGTCGCGTCAGTGCTTCGACACAATGACTCTTTGACAAAACGTGAGCTTCGGCCATTGGTTGTCCGTGACAAATGTGATGCGTGCAGCACTTGTCATTCTCTTATGTATGTTTGTACATATGTAAGTATGTAGCTCATATTTGATTTCGTAAACCTACTGACGAATGTGGCAAAGAAAAAATATACTTACATATGTATGTATATAGTCCAGTCATTTAAGCTTAAATTAGGTAAGAATCTCGGAATTCGATATACCCATTTATATGTCTGTAAATACTTGTATATTGTCTGGTAGGTATACCTTACCAGATGTAGGTTTTGAAGTAAATTTTAAAAACTTTATTGAAAATAACATGAATTTGAAGATATATTTATGTATGTATTTTTAAAAAGTTAATTAATTTATTAAATCGATTATTATCGAAACGATTATTAAGCGAAACAAGTCAAAGAAATAGAGATATGCTGACCTCTATACATATGTATCTACACATATTTGTACTTTACATAACTACACAATTCCCTGTTTAAGAAAATATGTTGATTGCACACAGAAAATGCCGACGGCAAACCGTAATTCTATGCCTGTTAGATTCCCTCATGGCGTCATTGCATGAAATACTATATGTGAGGAAATACATACATACATATGTATTTTTCAATTCGTAATTTTTTTAACTCATAATGAAGATAAATTTATAAAAAATAGCAAAAACAAGAAATTAAAAAAAAATATATAAGAAATTCAGAAATCACATGGTATAAATAGAATTCATTCCTCGGTTGGTCTACAATATTCCATGGTTGATAATAAAATTTCCCTTCTGCTAAAATCAAAACAATGTTAACATTTCACGGGGTGAATTCCATGGTTGTGAGGTGAATTCCCCGGTTGAAATTTTACAAACGTTTGATATCGAACATGTACTTTCTTATTTATGTTCCCTGGGTCCTCACCCACCTTGGGAATAGTATGAATCGATAACTGCCATAGAGTTCTCCGTGCTTATAGGTGAACACAATTTCCGATAATATTGTATTTGTTCTTTTAATGTTTACCTATAAATAAAACTACTACACTACACTACACTAATTGTTCCTTTAATAAATTGCTGAAATAATAGAATATAATATCGTTACATATTTTATTTTAAAAGATTTTCTTGTCAACTTCAAAACAACGGCACGATTACGATTCTTTTGGCGCCGCGATTTGAGGGTATAATTTGAAGGAGGATGATCTCTGAATTAAAAAATGTACATATAACCTTTTCAGACTTATAGTTTACGAGATATTTGTATTTAAAGTTCCACAATTTTATATGCATTTCACTCTCATTTAATTTTTATTACATGACATGACAAATACCAGTGTTATTTAAAAAATAAAGATAAAAAAATAACCTTCGTTGGTCCAACACCGGGGTGTTCATAGTTCTATTGTGTAGAACTACTTTCTGCACTGGCGCCCTCCGGCCGCGCTTCAAAAAAATAACCCTGGTCTTTCAAACACCGGGGTATTCATAGTTCTATTGTGTAGAATTACTTTTGGCACTGGCGGCTTTCGTTCGCGCTTCAAAAAAAAATAACCCTGGTCGGTCCAACACCGGGGTGTTCATAGTTCTTTTGTGTCGAACTACTTTCTGCACTGGTGGCCTTCGGCCGCGCTTAAAAAAAAAATAATGCTAAATAAAATTTTAGTTAACGAAAATCGTTAAAATGTTAAATCAATTTTTGATTATTTTTTCAGGACACAAAGTATGGCAACACTGCTATTTGTCATAAATGTAAACATACAAATCTCTTGAAAGTTTGAATGTGCAAAATAGTTTTTAAAGTATATTTATTTTCTTAAAAAATACACAATTAGTGTAAATTTTGGATATATTTGAACGTGTAAAGTGTAATTAAATATATATTAATTGAAAAATTTGTGAAAAGTCGGTTAAACATAGGGAAATAACGAGCATTGTTTTTACAAATTTTTGAACTTTAAATAGAAATATCTCGGAAACTATGAGTCTGAGGAGGATAAATGCGTATATATTTTTTAATCCTGAGGACCTCCTCCATCCATCCTTACCATCAAATCGCGGCGCCAAAAGAATCGTAATATTGCCAAAACAAACTATAAACTATAGGGGTATTCTCTTGCTCTTGCAAGATTGCAGATTGCAAAAATACTATACCGAAATATACAAGAGCACGAGAGCACCCATTGCAGAATCTAGTGATATATGAATGGCTAATTCGGTCAATTTGTTGTGAATGACTATTAAGCATGGCTATTGTGAATTGGCGCACCTTCTGCATACATTTTTAAGAAAAAAACTGTAACAAATCTTTAAAATTTAAATAGAAATAATAAAATCCATTTAAAACTTATCTTCCTCAACAATTTAACGACGTAATATGTCTTTATGTAAAATGGCAACTACAACAGGGTTGCAATTATATTTTTGCGTGACATTGCACGCAAATATACATAGGTTTTGGTCTGACATATTTTACAGCCCTTGCAAATATTTTTCTGCGTGTGTTTGTTGTTGTGCCGTTGTAAATCTGCAATTCTTGCACCGTGCACCGGGTCTTGCAAGAGCAAGAGAATACCCCTTATATATTTTTGTCTTTTATAAGCTAACTGAATTTTCAAATATAATTATTGCAGTATTACCTTAAGCCAAGCGTATTATTGTTGAAATAATAGTGATGTGCTTTGACTTTGAATCAGTTAATAAATAAATTCATGAACCATTGAATAAGGGCTGCGAGTTGCTCGCATTTGGACATTACTTCGTAGTAAATACTATTTTTGGGTATGATTAAAAAATTACATACTGATGACTTTATATGACTTCTGCAACATTAGTTTTAGTCACATACATATGTAAGTTAATTTTTACATACATAAATAGAACTTTGATTTATTATTAATGTAACCCTTTTTATATTATATACATGGGATACTTTATTTAAGTAAAATATGTGGCAACAATGTCATTCAGCGACTGTTAAACCTTCCACACTTTGTGTCAGCTGATTCTTCGCTTGCTGTGCTACTTTATATAAATTTCCCTCTTGTGTCTCTGGATCTTCGTATTGTAGTATGTCCACACAATCATTTAGAATAGCAATAACGTCAAGAAGTTTAAGCTTTAATGCATCCGCTGTTAGGACGCCGCTTATGAAACCACTCTTGGCCAATAATACTAATGGTACATGCAACTCGTATAGCATCATAGCACGTGTTCGACTCAACCCCGGTTCAAAGACATTTAAAACATGTAATACTTGTCGACATAGCTCTTCTTTGTGTTCAAGCATAACATCGGGCAATTCAGATAATTCATATTCTGCAACACGACCATACATTTCGATAAGATTTTGACGCAATCCTATTTGTATGAAGTGTAGAGGGTGTACAACTACACGATATTTTCTCATTAGCTTTTCTGTTTCTTGTAATTTCTGAGGACTGGGATCCATTGCTTGTAATGTGGCAACTTCGGATTGCATTACAGATAGTGCTTTCTGTATAGCATTATTAGATGTTTGAAAGGTGCAAAGCGTGCATTTCCAGTAGCAGGAAGGATCTAAAGTCAAGAAAATATTAAAAATGTTATAAATATACAGAAATCAATATTAAACACACTAACCTATTGGATTAGTTGACAGCAACCACCCTTCTTCGCATTTACTACACTTGAACGTGCTAAAATTTGTACCCAACTCGGTGGGGTCTTTGCAACGTTTGCATTCGCAAGTGAAGAATTTACCATTCTTTAAATGTTCCTGTCGTTGGGAAGTGCCATTCAAAGTGTATGTATAAGAGTGCTGCAACTGTTGGCCCTCGTTTAAATTGCACATGGCCCTTAGGCGGATCCTTTGTATTTTAGTAAGTAAATGTCAATATTTATTTATTTAACTTATATATGTACATATAATATGAACTTTATAATTACTTGAAGCCTTCACTTGGATGTATTGTACGAAATGTATTTGGTACACAATTATGCGCTAATATTCCAGTGATTGGGTATAAACAACGCAGTGCATATCCCAGTGTTGTTCGCGCTTCAAATGCATTAACTTCCAAAATACCCACTGTTTGCATAATAAGATCTTCAGAAAATCGTTCGGCCAAACGGCATGGTCCTCGAAGGTACTGTGCGATATTTACAAAATCTGCATTCCAAACATCAACAATTTTTCGGCGTTCCTCGTTGTGGTACTCCATTGGTGCGATTTCACGCTCCCATCGATCTGGATCAGATTCCTTGACAAGAAGAACCCTATAGAAAATGGTGGGCAAAACATTTAATCTGAAGTCTTTTCAAATGGTTTATGTGTGTCCGATCCACTTTTCAATGCTAATGATCTGAAGAATTAGTGAATGGTAAAGGTAATATCCAGATGTACATATGTATACTATCGAAAAGTTAAGTTAAGGGGGTATTCAAACCTGCAGGCTCAAACTTGCCGTTTATTTGGCCATTAGTATAAAAATAATAATTGATAGTTTTACTATAAACTTTGTTATCAAGTGTTTATTCATGTTTAAAGAGCACAACAAATGAGACTATCTCCCAAATAAAACAAGAAGAAACGTTAACTGCGGTTGCACCGAAGCTATAATCCTCTAACAAATACAAAAGATTCCATACAAAAACGATCGTTCAGTTGGCATGGCAGCTATATGCTATAATGGTCCAATCTAAATAATTTCTTCGGAGATCGCTACAATGCTTCGGATAATAATCTATGCAGATTTCGTGAAGATACATAACCAAATAAAAAAGTTTTCCATACCAGACTCAGGCTGGATCGGTCAGTTCGTATGTCAGCTATATATTATAGTAGTCGGAACTCAAACATTTATTCGGAGCTTATGGCATAGACTTGGCAAAAATCCATGCCAAATTTCGTGAAGAGAGGGTGTACATATTTCCTTTTGGGTTTTACACAATTTGTGGTAAACATAATTTACCCTGCTTGCGATATAAAAACCAAAATTTCGGCTGCACCAACGCCTTAATACCCTCCAATATCCCATGGCAGCTAAATGTAGACCTAAATCTGAACATATAACCGACTAGTGGTTTACATCCAACAAAAAGTACTTGCTACATACATCTTTCTAGTTCTTTTGTGGAGATAACATTATCTTAAATAATAATCCATGCCATATTTCGTGATATAAAAAATAATGCTGAAAGGCAACACTTTACAAATGCAATTGCCCCAAAACCAACCAACCTCAAGCGTTGAAACAATGATTTTCAACCTTACCCAATGTATGACATAATTTATGTCTACAATGCAAAATATAATTCAAGAGATAATCAAATCACAAAAGCAGATGATGCAAACTTGTTTAAGTAAAAAATGAATGTATTGAACATTTGTATATGGAATGCTAACGGTGTTAACCAACATCAGCATTATTTGATTTCTTGATGTAAATAATATAAATGTTATGCTACTGTCATAAACTCCTCTTACGAATAAAAACAATTTATTTATTCCGCGATTTAGACTCTATGTACAAAGAGCGTTCCAAAGTAAACAGGACTTTCTGAACCTACCACTCCTGGTGGCGCCATCTATGTATATGTCTACTGGTGCGTTAGAATCTGCTATCTTTACCGATTGTCCAGTGAGAATCATGACATTTCATAGATTGGAAGTGAAGTTATTGCGTTTTAAGTGTGCGTATGTTTGTGTTATGGATGGAGTCATGTGCAAAAGTTCACGCAAGTGAGAAAAATCCTCTGATCGCCATTCACTTGGGAATGGCCAGAAATGATTCTTTTACATATGGCTCAAGCAGCTCACGACTTCCGGTCTTTGACCAAGTATCCTCTGGGTAGCCTAAAAACATATGTTTGAAAGCGAGCTAAAGTGAGAAGCGAAACATCCCCTACATATTGTTGTGCGCTGGGTTTGGGACCCGCCGTGTAAAAAAACACCCCCAATAAAAATTAACAATCAGTCTCGGATGAGAGACCCCCCTTTTGATGACGACCATGGCAAACGAAATAAGGATTACGAATTGAGGGCATGCACCTTGAATGTCCAGTCCCTTAATTGGGAAGGTGCCCCTGCCCAGCTGGTTGATGTCCTCGTTAGAGTGAAGGCTAACATCACCGCCGTCCAAGAAATGCGATGAACGGGACAAGGACTGAGACGAGTAGATCCTTGTGGCATTTACTACAGTGGCCACATAAAGGAGCGCAAGTTTGGTGTGGGATTTGTGGTGGGAGAGAGACTCCGTCACCGAGTACTATCATTCACTCCAGTGAATGAACGTCTAGCCACAATCCGCATCAAAGCGAGGTTCTTCAACATATCGCTGATTTGGGCCCACACCCCGACGGAAAAGAAGGAAGATGTGACCAAAGCTGCCTTCTATGAGCGCTTGAAGCGCGCCTATGAGAGCGGGGGCAGCTCGATGTCAAAATCGTGCTTGGCGACTTTAACGCCAGGGTGGTCAAACAAGGTATCTTTGGCACTACGGTCTTTAAATTCAGCCTCCACGAGGCAACACCCCCAAATGAGCACATTTGCAGACAGAAAGAGAAAGAGGCCGAAATGCGTGAGTATGTAGAGCTTGATACTCTGGCCGACAAGGGTAATGCTCGAAAATTCTAAGAAAAAATGCGGCGGCTTACAGAAGGTTTCAAGACCGGAGCACACTCTTGTAGAACCCCCCAAAGGTGTACGTACAGCTCTAGGAGAAGGCGAAACCGACTCCCCAATCGATGAGGATGGAGCAGACGTTCATGCGCCAAATCTTGGAAACGACCCATAAGAAGAGAATCGGCACTCTTCGTCGATTTCAATGCTGATTTTGACAGAACGCGAAGGAGCTGCCTTTATGCCGCGATGTCTGAATTTGGTATCCCTGCAAAATTAATACGACTCTAAACTGACGTTGAGCAATACCAAAAGCTCCGTCAGGATCGGGAAGGAGCTTTCCAAGCTTCCAAACGAGGTTTCAGACAAGGCAACTCCCTATCATGCGACTTATTCAATTTGCTATTGGAGAAAATAATTCGAGCTGCAGAACTTTGTCGAGCAAGTACATTACTCGTATAAGAGTGTACAGCTGCTGGCGTATGCCAATGATATTGATATCAAGGCATGGACGATGACAACATCCGATGAGTCGACCTTACGAGTTTTCGAGAGAAAAGTTCTGCGAAAGATTTATGGTTCTTTGCGCATTGGCCACGGAGAATATCGCATTCGATGGAACGACAACATTCATTTAGTTCAGCGAATTAAAAGACAGCGGCTACGCTCTCCAAAGTATTCGACGCAGTACCCGCCGGGGGAAGCAGAGGAAGAGGAAGAGCTTCCCTCCGTTGGAAGGAGCAAGTGGAGAAGGACTTGGCTTCGCTTGGAATATCCAATTGGCGCCACGTAGCGAAAAGAAGAAACGACTGACGCGCTGCTGTTAACTCGGCTATAATCGCGTAAGCGATGTCTACGCCAGTGAACAAGAAGAAGATGTTTGTGTTATCGGTGCGAAAATGTGCTTCGAACAAAGAGCCAATATTAAATTTTGTTTTAAAATTGGTAAGACTTTTACCGAAACGTTTCAATTGATGAAACAAGTTTATGGCAATGATTGCCTATCCCGTAGCACAGTGCACTAGTGGTTTCAACGTTTTCAAAGTAGTCGTGAGGACATAAATGACGATCAACATGTGGGCCAATCAAAATCCGCGATCACCGGAAATTCCATCGAAACTGCGTGAATTCATCAAAAATCAACCGAAATCATCATTGAAATTCATGGAAATGGAATTGAACATCTCCAAATTCCAACGTTCGAAGGACGATTATTTGACCAAAAATCACATTTTAACCATTAACCAATCCCCGTATTTACCTGATATGGCACTGTGCGACTTCTGCATACTTCTACATACCGGCCAACGAGCTAAAACACTCGTTCGACATACTTTTGGACCGTGAAAAAAGCTGTATTGAGCAGAAGGAGACTATTTTGAATAAAATAAATTGATTTTGCCGAAAAAATCATTTGTTCTGTTTTTTTTTAAGTCCTGTTTACTTTAGAACGCTCCTTGTATATTACAAATTACCCAGATGGAAAGGTACACGGTGGAACAGCAGTGTTGGTTAGAAAACGGTTAAATCACCTCGGATTAGATGGCTACAGCGCAGTTACAAGCTACAAAAATATCTATAAACAAGTAAGGAAGGGATAAGTTCGGGTGAAATCGAACATTTTATACTCTTGCAACTTGCAAGAATCAAAGGAAGGCAAATACCAATCATGTAGAGTAAAGTCAGCCGAATATTCGAAAATCCTGCTATTAGTTACATAGGGGCTAGGCCAAGTTTTGGCTCAAATGTATCTATTTTAGGCACAAAGATACACTGTTATGAGTAAAACACGCTAGCTTATTTTCATTAGGATAACTCAAATTTTGACCGATATATGCGGTGCAAAGTCACCCGGAAGTTCGAAAATCATTAAGGGAAGTATTGATGGGATTCAACCCATTTTTGACATACATATATACCGTTATAAGAGAGGGATTCCCTTCTATCCCTTTATTTCAGTTATATATATCGCACATCGTCCGACATTTTCGATCAAAAGTCAACTATAGGTACCAGGGTCTACATATTCAGTTCCTAGGGGCTTGAACACTTTTCATTGGATTACAACAATTGGTGGACACAATTTAATGTCTCTGGCTTATTTAGTTATCGATTTATCGCTCTTTTATTAGTTTTTAACAGTACCGTTATATGGGAAGTGAGCGGGGTTATTTTCTGATTTCATCCATTTTCACACTCACACTTTCGGTAGCAGTTCTCATAAAATTTGCACTCAGCAAGTTTGGTTGTTGTAGCTTAAGAAGCTTAGGAGATATGTGCATTAAACTTGTTAGAAGGCGGTTCCACGCCCACTTTTTAAACAAATTTTTCCGACAGGTGCCCCTTGTTACTGCGATCCTCCGTACCAAATTACAGTTTATTATCTTAATTTAGTGCTTAGTTATGGTACTTTATACGTTTTCGATTAATGGCGATTTGTGGGCGTGGCAGTGTTCCGATTACGCCCATCTACGAACTCGAAATTTTTTTTGTACCAAGGAACCTACGCACCAAGTTTAATCAAGATATCTCACTTTTTACTCAAGTACGGACGGACCGACAGACTATCAACCGGATTTCAACTTGTCTCGCCATCCTGATCATTTATATATATAATATATAACGCTATATCTATCTCGTTTAGTTTTAAGTGATACGTACAACCGTTAGATGAACAAAAACTAGAATACTCTGTAGAAACTGGTTACAAGAGTATACAAATCGCTGCGGGGACTTAAACTTGACGGCTATATACTGCCCACCCCGGTTTAAAATTACAGACATCCAATTTAAAGAGTTTTTTGAACTTTAGGTCATATATTTCTAACAGGGGATACTACAATTCAAAACACATGTATTGGGGCTCACGACTAATTAAGCCGAAAGGATGACAGCTGTATCAAACTGTTATAAATAGGCACAATAACCTTGAAATAATATCTCTTGACAAGCCGACATGTTGGCCTATGGCAGATAAATCGCCCCTTCAACTCAGCTTCAATTGAATAATAATAAATTAAAACAAGTAAGGAAGGGCTAAGTTCGGGTGTCACCGAACATTTTATACTCTCGCATGGTAAAGTGAGAATCGAGATTTCATAATACGTCATTTACATATTTTTCAAATACCGTATTTTTGTAAAGTTTTATTCCGCTATCATCATTGGTTCCTAATGTTTATACTCGTATTATACAGAGAAGACATCAGATGGAATTCAAAATAGCTTTATATTGGAAGAAGGCGTGGTTATGAACCGATTTCACCCATATTTCGTACATGTCATCAGGGTGTTAAGAAAATATTATATACCGAATTTCAATGAAATCGGTCTAGTAGTTACCGAGATATGGTTTTTGGTCCATAAGTGGGCGGCGCCACGCCCATTTTCAATTTTTAAAAAAGGCCTGGGTGCAGCTTCCTTCTGCCATTTCTTCCGTAAAATTTAGTGTTTCTGACGTTTTTGTTAGTCGGTTAACGCACTTTTAGTGATTTTCAACATACCCTTTGTATGGGAGGTGGGCGTGGTTATTATCCGATTTATTCCATTTTTAAACTGTATATAGAAATGCCTGAAGGAAACGACTTTATAGAGTTTGGTTGATATAGCTATAGTAGTCTCTGAGATATGTAAAAAAAAACTTAGTAGGGGGCGGGGCCACGCCCACTTTTCCAAAAAAATTACTTCCAAATACTAATGCGATCCTTTGTGCCAAATTTCACTTTAATATCTTTATTTATGGCTTAGTTATGACACTTTATAGGTTTTCGGTTTCCGCCATTTTGTGGGCGTGGCAGGCTGATTTTAATGCTTAATTCTTGGAGCCAAGGTTGTACCAAGTTTCATCATGATTTTTACTCAAGATAACGGACAGACGGACGGAACTCTACTCGTCGCCCTGATCACTTTGGTATATATAACCCTATATCTGACTCTTTTAGTTTTAGGACTTACAAACAACCGTTATGTGAACAAAACTATAAATCAGCAACAATCAGTATAAAAACCGCTTAAACGTGAGGAAGAATTCAACACTGAAATGTGTATAAAGAAGCTGTGTCGAAATTCTAGCAAGCAAAATTCCCTTTGGGAAGTCGCCTATGAAGCCACCAACTGACTCCAACATGTCTATACGAGACTCTTTAATGCAATTCTTAGTTTCGGATACTAGATAAACCTGGAAAACACTTAACACAGCCATATTCAATCAGCCAATCAGTCTTCTAACCCGTCTTTTCAAAATATTTGAAAAAGAGTTACTAGCTACGTAGCTCAGGATAAGATTAAAAAAATTCTACCTTTAGAATTGTATAAAATATTGGAGTCTTATTTAAATAATAGACAATTTATGGTGAAAGTAAGAGATTTCATATCTGATGAACGACAGATAAGGACTAGTGTTTTAGGCCCAACTCTATGCATCATATATACTGCAGACCTTCCAACAGCTAATAATCTATTGACTTCAACTTCTGCGGATGACACAGCTTTAGTGAGCCGTAACAAATGCCATTTTGTAGGATCAAGAATATTAGCATGTTATATTTTCGCTAAGACCAAAAATATGCCCGGAAGTAAAAATTAACAATATTTTAGTACTCCAAACGAACGAAGTAACTTATCTTGGTATTCACCTAGATAGAAGGCTCAAGTGAAGAAAACATATCTCTAGTAAAATAACTTGCATGAAGATTGAAGCTACTAATTTAAATTGGATTGTAAATAAAAACTCTAAACTTAAAACAATCACATGTTCGTCTTGGTACATGCGTAATGAAAATATCCATAGAGATCTTAGTATTCCTATGGTAAAGACAGAAGTAGAGGACAGCAGAATGAAATATACTTATATCTGAACTCCGAGATCACTTGAGATTGTCTAGTTTTTAAATACACTTAAGATTTTATAACTTATTGTTAGGATTAAAAAAAAATCAGATCCAATAAATAAAAAAGATATAGAAGATACAGAAGATATTTGATCAAATAAAGCAGATACCCAAACAAAAACTTGATTATGATAAGCCAATTTGTATCGCAGTCATATACTATAGTGGTCAAATTTGGCCAAATAAAAAGGTTTTCCATACATTTGGATTTTGATCGATTAATTTATATGGCAGCTACGTACATTCTATGGTGCTCTGATATCAGCAATTTCGACATATAAACTTGAAGCCAAGAAGACGAACAAAATTTTAGATCGATATCTGAAAAATTGAGGGACTAGTTTGCGTACAACTCGACACGCTGGTCATTTACATATATACACTTAATATGACTTATTATGGCTATAAAAACAAAAAATAATAATATATAGCAAAAAAATATAATGTTTAGTTATTTCGAAAATACTTGATACCAATTTTATTCAAGACTTGGTTAAGAAAACGGGAATAACGTAATGCTCACGTAAATATATAGTGTCATAATAAATCAACAGTTAACTCTTCTGCATCGGCGGTGTACATGGCATTTTTGTATAGTAACGCACAGAAGATAATATTATACATACATACATATGTATGTATTCATATACATCAAAGAATTTTCTTTTGCCTCTGTTTTAAAACGTTTGTTCGCACTAGTATTTACATAGCAAGCCTTAAGCATTTACAAAATTTTTGTGAGATTGCCAAAAACCGTTTTACTTATAATTTAGTATATTTATTATTGTTTGTTCAGTTATATATGACGCATATAGTATTAAAAAAGGAAACCATCATTGTCAGTTCATTTATCATTGCATATAGTAAAATAGAGCTCTTTTGATAACATTTACATAAGTTAATCGTCTTTAAGGTAAACGCTTATACATTGGGCTACAAAAGCAGTATGCTATTGAGCATTGCTCTTTCAACCACGGTAAACATGTGTATCGTTGCGATTGTTATTTGATAAAATATGTGATAATTATGAATGTGTACATATCACTCATTTACCAGAAGACCGTCACTATCCAAACAAAATTGTCTTTAAAAAAATATATATTTAAGATTTTTTATAGATTACTACATTTCGACAAAATGACAAAATACTACAATATAAATATGCTTAAGTTAATTGCTTAGATATGTCATACATATGTACATATATATCTTTATATTTATTTCTTTGGCTTCTGGCAAAATATATCTCTATGGGACATTGTTGTTAAAAAGGCTTAATTTGCATTCGTAATCACATTTAACTAAAAAATGCATATTATTTAAAAGATAATAATAATAAGGCAAATTTAATTAAAATGCATTAATATGATGGAAATACAATATTTGACGTAAGGTTAATTGAAAAAAGGTACTTTACAAAGAATCATAAGAATTTTCGAAAAAAGAACCTTGGTGTATAAGATTTTGTTTATATAATCGATCATTTCCAGAGATTTTTTTCCGAATATGCAACTTAATAAAAAGTATAATTTTGGGATTATCGTCGAACTTTAAATCAAGATCATTTCAAACATTTTTAGCAAGCCAATGTCGTTATAAAGTGCTCTTAAGTACCCAAAACAAAAGTCCGATAATTATAATCAAATTGTTTATTTTTAGTTGCCCGACACTGTTATCGGATCCAACTACTACATCGTCTTCTTTAATCCTGTTCAAATCTTCAATACATTAAAACTACAATGATCGTTTTGTCCGATTTTATAACGTGCATAAGAGAGTTAAAACAATTTAGAAATTTGTTTTCATGACAAATTAGTGATCAATGTTGTAATAAGGTAATATTTTCTGGAATTTCTTCAAATTACTACCTTAACACTGTTATACAATCCAATTGTGGACACCCCTTTGCATCGCTTTGCACGGGATAAAATTTCGCTTTTGCCTGAGAAAATACTGAACACTCCCAACCGTAATGGTAAAACGCACCTCTATCAGAGCAATTGGAGCACAACGGCCAACTGCATTTCGAACAATATTGATCCGCTATACAGCCTTCTAAATTCACTGGAGCATAGCACTCCAGACACACTGTCGGTCCATTACATTTTGGGCCATGTACCAAAGGTAACTCTTCCACTAACAATTCATTTGCTTTTGTATCACTTTTCGCTATCAAATAACGTCCATAAATTGAATTGCTCCGCACGACTGTACGATTCAGTAAATTGTGAAGTGCTTTTGACGTCTCCATTTCATTGACTAAAATTCTTTTAGGGTGACTAAAAAAATTTGCCAGCAGTTCCGAGCCGCTTTGAGTAGTGAATTTTGTAGCAATGTAGACGGGTATAATGGAGGGATATGTATCTTCATGTGTACGAGTATATGTATGTTTGGCGTAGAGAATAATTTTAATAGATAGATTTTAAGTTGAAACGCCTAGTACGAGCATTAGTATATATATTTATTTTTACTTGTATCAAAAAATTATACACTTATCCTATGTGTTTAGTATTTTGAGCTATGTACATTAGAGCGGGATGAATTAAAGGGAGCCAAAAAACTGAAAAACCGCGTATGTCGGAAATGCTGTACGGACCATTCTGAATAACTTTGCTTTTTAAGAGACTATGTTGCTTTATAGGAGCAAATGTACAAATTGAACAAAGTTCCCTTAAGACATTTCATCTTACATACTTCCAAAAATTGTTAAAATCGGGCTATAACTTTTCAATGACCTAGACACGAAAGGCAGTATGTGTATTCCAGTGCATATAGCTGACAGAGATAAAGAGATGTCCAACTCATTTCTGATTGGAAGTGAGAGAGCAATTGCTTAACGTCAAAACTTCCTGAACTTTGACCGCTGAAAGTGGTTTAAATAGTTTCTTCATACTATATATTAAACGATCTCTATTTAGTAATTTTTTATCATAATAAATGTTGGCGATTTTTATTTAAATGCTCAAAGCAATTATTTTGTCCGATATAATCATAATGGAAAATGTTAAAAAAACGCTAATTTTGAGGCGCTCTCACACTGGAATAAGTTGGACATCCCTTTAATCCTGTACCTGATTTTTCCCCGAACATTTCGGTCAATCTGTGAGGTCTAGTATTGAAATTTGGGGAAAATATTTTTGTGATGACAGCTTGCCAAGAATGGGTAAAATCGGGTCAAGACTTCTATTATCCTTCATTTAACTAATTTAAATATCTTTGCACTTCCGGTTGATTTCATACCGCATTTATCGGTCAATGTTTAAGAAATCTTAATGAAATGTATGCTCTTGTCTAAAATGGAAAAATCAGGTTAATACCTTCTTTAGTTCCCATTTTCTTAATATATGGATTATCAAACATCCGCTTGATTTTTACATTATATGTTGATCAATCTGAGAGATTTCTTAGTGAAATTCAGATACCCTTTATTTCTTGTAATTCCAAAACTGCTAACATTGGATCAAAGTATACATATTTTAATAAGTAGGAAGTGTTATATCTATTATTTACAGTCACTGCAAAATTAAATAGAGAAAAATGCAAACTTGTGTTTTTTATACGCTTATAATCGATTTTATATAAAATGCATTGTAAATATAATGAGAAACTTAAAAAGATATTGTGTTGGACCAAAAATACAAAATTTCATTTTTTAAATCAATATTATTATGTCTAGCTAAACATTAATAAATATTTTCAACTTTAAAAATTATATTATACATATAATTTAAATATTGTATATTTATTTAGGAACATTTATCCAATATACAAGTACATACATTTTATTTGTTTTTAAACCATGTAATTTGTATCTTGTATTTACACAAATTCTTAATCAGCCTTATCGTACACTTCACTAGAATAAATCATTCCCATGTATTTTTATTTTCACGCGAATAAAGAGGATTAGCTGCATATGCAACTTGAAAATCGTTAGTTACCTTTTTGTACTCTTGCAACCAGTTGCTACAGAGTATTTTAGTTTTTTTTTTACCCAACGATTAGCGAGAAAGATCCTGATCTTTTAGACATATGTAAGTCACATATATAAGTCTAAAAGATCAGGATGACGAGAAAACTTGAAATCCTGTCTGACTATCGGTCCATCCGTCTGTTTGAATAAAAATTGAGATATATTGATGAAACTTGGTAAGTGGGTTCCTTAGTACAAAACAAATACGAGTTCATAGATAGGAGTAATCAGACCACTGCTGCGCTCACAAATCGCCATTAACCGAAAACATACATATAAAGGGCCATAACTAAGCACTAAATTAAGATATAAGGCTGTAATTTTGTACAGAGGATTGCAGGAGCACGGGCATCTGTGAGCAAACATTTTTGCAAAAGTACCGATAGTACGAAAAGGGATGAAATCGGGACCCGACCAACCGATTCCCACAAAATTTAGTACGCGGCATTCCTCTTACATTTTTATATCACGCCTACTTCCCACACTTGATTTGTTCAGTTTCCAGTACACAAATCAAGAAGCTATTAATATAATGTTATAAAACTTTGCAAGAATAATGTTCAACCTATAAACTAGTATCAGGATTTTCGAACATCCGGCAGATTTTGCTTTGGTTTTACACCTTAAAGTATTTCCCTGCCTTTGATTATTGCAAGTTGCAAGAGTATAAAATGTTCGGTTGCACCCGAATTTAGCCCTTCTTTACTTGTTTCATTCTGAAATCGATATTAATGTTGGCGCCTTGCTATTGGAATAATCATCTATATTCATTCAAAACACATGAACTTTCTCGTTGTTTTCTTTTTTAAAACCCTATCCTTTATCCGAATTTTCGACCTTTCTGCTCACCAAATAAGTCAACTGTATTTTGTTAATAATGTTCATACAAGAAGTTTTTAAAATTGAATATATTGTTAATAAAGTACGATAACATTTCATTTTATTTATTGATATTTTTTAAGTAACAATTTTGTGAATAAATTTCATGAATTTTTCAATGAGGAATGGCGTTCGAGCGAAGTTTACGATAAAGCTGAATAACAAATAACCCGAGTGATTTACAGTTTCATAATAAGGATATTTACGTATTAATATATTTTATTTTATTACATTTTTCTCAAAAACTGCTGTCAGAATTATAAAGGAAAGGAATGTTGCACTAAATTAACTCGAAATATTAGTAATAGTATGTAAATATTAACATGGTTAGGATCCAATTTAGAGAATGCCCAATCAATTTGTCTAGCTGCTGGTGTAGTGAAATGTTCCACACCGAGGGAATTTATGTTTTTTCTTAACGAAGATATCTAAATTTGCCTAAAGTCTACAAAGACTTCAATACCCTGTAGACTTAAGACAAATGTTAAAATTATCAACAATTATGATATTTTGATTGCGCAACTCAGTAGTAGGGACTTCGTAAAGTTCTGCAATTAAATGTCTGACAGAAAAAGCTGAATATCTGTATAGCACCAGAACATTATTGTTGAAACATTTAAACAAACATATAAAACTTTGCGGTGTAAATAAATTTTCCTTGCAACCTTCGGTCCAATAGAGCTCCCCTTTTAGAACTGCCCAGTGTCTCAGTGTTTTCTTCTCTTTTATGTTTTCAACTCTTTTATTGGAGGAAATCCTGGTAGGCAGCAGGGTCCACCAAACTAGAAACAGTTATTTGGGGAGAAATACGTGGAGATTAGGGGAAAAACAAGTTGTGGGTTGTTGAAACTACGTAATACGTATTGAGGAAGATTTCAAGGGTGAAAAAATATATAGAGCGAAATTAACGGATGAACCGATAAAGTCAGACTATCAAAATGCTCAACCATATTCCAAATTGTGAGACATTTTATCAACGGAGTTGATGCAAGACCAATCCGCCAGGCACCTCGAAGCGTTCCATTATCAAAATGTGAAGTTGTAAGGCAGATCATACATGAAATTGACGAAAGCGGTCTAATCGAACCATTAGCGAGTCCACAGGGTTCACGAGTAGTACTTTTGAAGAAGAAAGATTGAAACATCAGTTCCAGTGTAGGCTACAGAATGTTCAATAATGTAACAAAGAAATACATGCTGGACTCGTTGTCAGGTACAAAATGGTTCTCAACACTTGATTTGAAAAGTGGGTACTGGCAAGTGGAGGTAAACGAGGAAGACAAAGAAAAGGCGGCTCTCAGCGTTGGAGATGGTCTATGACAATTTACTGTAATGACTTTTGGATTATATAACGCTCCTGCTACCTTTGAGAGACTTATGGCCGAGATATTAAAAGGACTTTTGCACTACAAAACCTGTTGGATATACCTCGACGATATCATCGTTTTAGGTAAAAGCTTCGTAAACCTAGTGCTGGAATAAAGGTCAGCCCGAGTAAGTGTTCCTTTTTAAAAAAGAAGTAAACTACTTGGATACAAAGTGATAATGGAGAGCATTTGCATATCTATTGAAGAGATAGATATAGTAAACGATTGGTCCACTCCTAAAAATTTAGATGAATAGTGAAGTTTGCTTGGACTGTTTATTTGTTATCGATGATTCGTTCTGAATTTTGCCAACCTAGCCAGTAGCCTCCACGAACGCATGAAAAGGAAGAGAGCCTTTGAGTATAACAAAGAAATTATTGTATAACTCGAAAGGATTTACTGTCCAATAAATTTATATTTGGATTTATTTCTGGAAGTGCCAACCCTTAACTCTTTTTCCACAATAGGCAGTTCATTTTGTCTACCTTTTTCTACGTCTGTTTCATTAAAAAAAGTCGAAGTCATTTTCAAGTTCTCTTTGTTTAAATACATCATATTTGCTTTGATTTTCCTCAATTGAAATGATGCAAAGGCAGCTAAACCAAGAGTTTCTAACTAATCGATTTCAGTCGAACCTGAATGAAGATTCTAAAGTTCTGATATATGTATGTAAGTTTTTTTGAGCACGTTCCTCAGATAAAGGTCTAAATATTTCTGCAGTACTTGCTTTCGAAAGATGGAGCCCAATGCCAAATAAATGTGTGACGATATGTTTTGGTATAATTTCCGCCATTTACTCCTAACATAACTTCGTTTAAGAACCTAGAAACTCCTCTGTTATCATTGTTACTAGAATTAACTAACAGATGAACGGCAAGCATATGCATCCAGTAAACATAAAATTTATATCACTATTTGATGTATGGAGTTTTAAAATTAGAGGCTATAAAAGATCTTGTAATTTGAAAAAAAAATTGGGTTTTTGTAAGCTTGTTCTCAGAGCTAACATCTAACTAAGAAGAACCGCATCTGATCAGAACAGAAGGCTTGCAATTTGAATGGTGTCTAGGGTTAGTATTCACCAGATTTTATGAGGTATAAATTAACAGTTTATCTTAGAAAAACACTTATCTGATAATCTAAGTCGTCGAGTCGTCATTTATGATTTGCATTTTCTGGTTCGGAGTCTATTGTTCGAAACTTCTTGCGAAAAAGGGTTTTTTTGTTTTCCATTTGCATCTTTAATAGTTGTTCTTTTGTTGTTGTATTTCGTCTCTTACTTCTTGGAACTGTGATCTTATATTATTCGACTTCCAGATCGATGTTCTACCCGAAAATCGTATTCTTGCAGAAAAAGGATCCATCTCGTCACTCTAGTATTAAAATTCTTTTTCTCAGGCTTTTTCTTTAAAGCGTTATAACCAGTTTTTAATTTCAGTATATATCAGCGCTTCTGTTACAGCTAATATCTCTAATCCGTAAATGGAATATTTACTTTCAGCATCAGAAGTCTTTTTACTCATATAATATATTGGCGGAGGCGTCTGTTTGAACTTCAGTTTCATACTCTGATTGAATATACCTAACACCGGTTTTTCGCTCAGAATTTTCTTGATTAAATTAAATGCTGTTATTTCGTCGTGATTCATTTGGTACTTCTTACGTTGTTTAGTCAGATCAGATAATGGTTTGGAAATTAACGCAAATGATGGTACAAACTGTCAAAATATCCGGCTAAACCCAGAATACTTTGTAATTGGTTTAAATTTTTCGGCAATGGGTACTTAACTAAAGCTTAACAAAAATTCTACTCTCTTTTTTAAAAATAGAAATTTTTTCCAATTAATTACAAGTTCATAGCCTTGACACTTATTCAAAACTTCTTCATAATACTACTTTTGGCACACAAACGAGTATTAGTTATTTCGTTCTTATTTTCAACTTGTAGACATTTTTTTGAAATATGCCCAAATTTTTTACACTTTCTTGTGCCGTTTTATATCACAATTATAACAATTTTAATTTCGAATGGTTACACTTCCTTTTTTTGCTTTTTTCGAATCGATTCATACACTTTTAGTTTTTCTGTAAATTGTTTTAAATCTAATATATTGCAACTGTTTTATTTATGTTCAAATCACTTATACCATCGATTACGTACTGTAGCAATGCATTGTTTTCTACGTTACTACGCGTTGTTAAGTTTTTCATACACAAAAAAAAATTCTTGAACACTTTCCCTGCCAGCCACGGCCAACCACTTTTCTCAAGTATTTCAATACAATTGCACATTTTTTCTCTATGCACTAACACCAACGCACATATTCGGGTTAATTGTCAATTGTGTTAAAATAAAATCCCAAAAAGGGTAATAAAAAAACGATTGAAAGACACGTGCCATTCGCGCTCTTACAACAAGAAGGTAAGTACTATTGTGCCCAAAAAATAAGGTGACATTGTATTTATTTTGAAAATTCTTTATTTATTCTTCCAAATCAATTTCATCCCCTTCAAAGTAATCCCCTCCGGATGCAATGCACTTATGCCAACGGATTTTCCAATCTTCGAAACACTGGTTGTAGTCACTTTCCGGGATGGCCTTCAGTTCCGTCTTTATTTTATGGGATTTTTTTTTAAATAATTTGCAAATAATTACTTCATTTGTTTTTATAGCATTGGAAATCAGGAAAACAGAATTGGAAAAGCAGCAGCAGCAAATAAAAATTGTTAAGTAAGTATGTGAAAATAAGTGTGTGTTGTTTGAAATTGGCCTGCGCAGTCCAACATAATACGCGAAAATAAATACATACATATGTATGTACATTTGTGTTTTATGCGTTTAAGGCGGCCTGCACAATCCAATATATACAAATAATATGTAAAAACAAATGTTTGTTTTATATATTAAATGAACAGATAATATTAATCTTTTATTTCAGATATTATTATCATTTTATATAATTAATTCTTTTTCTTTTAGATATTACGAATTCAATTTAATTATTCTCTTTTTTTTTCAGATGTTAATTATTTTTTTTAAATTAAATATATTTTTATTACACAATGTTAGCTTTAATATATTTAATTATAATAAATTTTATGTAAATATGTATGACAAATAATAAAATTAATAATTTCAAAATTAAAAAGTTTGGTTTGAAATTTTAAAAAATTTTAAAAGTAGGAATCAAAAAATGAAATGTCAGCTGACGATTAGGGTAATTAGTGCAGTTCAGCTATATTTCTACATAAATAATTTATATGATACTGCTGAATGAGCGCAACAGAGATATATGATCACATGTATACGTACGTACAAATATAAATTAAAACAAGTAAGGAAGGGCTAAGTTCGGGTGCCACCGAACATTTTATACTCTCGCATGATAAAGTGATAATAATTTACATATTTTTTTATTTTGCTGTAAAATCAATTAGATTAGATCAATTTGTGTACTTTGAGTATTGAATTGTATTTTAATTTCCTAATGTGTATATTATACAGAGAAGGCATCAGATGGAATTCAAAATAGCGTTATATTAGAAGAAGGCGTGGTTGTGAACCGATTTCACCTACATATATTTCGAACATGTCATCAGGGTGTTAAGAAAACATTATATACCGAATTTCATTGAAATCGGTCTAGTAGTTCCTGAGATATGGTTTTTGGTCCATAAGTGGGCGGCGCCACGCCCATTTTCAATTTTAAAAAAAAGCCTGGGTGCAGCTTCCTTCTGCCATTTCTTCCGTAAAATTTAGTGTTTCTGACGTTTTTTGTTAGTCGGTTAACGCACTTTTAGTGATTTTGAACATAACCTTTGTATGGGAGGTGGGCGTGGTTATTATCCGATTTCTTCCATTTTTGAACTGTATATGGAAATGCCTGAAGAAAACGACTCTATAGAGTTTGGTTGACATAGCTATAGTAGTTTCCGAGATATGTACAAAAAACTTAGTAGGGCGCGGGGCCACGCCCACTTTTCCAAAAAAATTACGTCCAAATCTGCCTCTTCCTAATGCGATCCTTTGTGCCAAATTTCACTTTAATATCTTTATTTATGGCTTAGTTATGACACTTTATAGGTTTTCGGTTTCCGCCACCTTTTTGTGGGCGTGGATTATTAACATTTTTGAACTGTTTGGAAATGCCTGAAGAAAACGACTCTGTAGAGTTTGGTTGACATAGCTATAGTAGTTTCTTATTAGTTACAAAACTTTATAGGTTTGGTTTCCATAGCTATAGTAGTTTCTGCCGTACAAAAAAATTATTTTGTGGGCGTGGCAGTTGGTTTCCGATTTTGCCCATCTTCGAACTTAACCTTCTTATGGAGCCAAGAAATACGTGTACCAAGTTTCATCATGATATCTCAATTTTTACTCAAGTTACAGCTTGCACGAACGGACGGACGGACAGACGGACGGACGGACAGACAGACATCCGGATTTCGACTCTACTCGTCACCCTGATCACTTTGGTATATATAACCCTATATCTGACTCTTTTAGTTTTAGGACTTACAAACCACCGTTATGTGAACAAAACTATAATACTCTCCTTAGCAACATTGTTGCGAGAGTATAAAAACGAGACATTTGTAGCACTCCAGAAAACGTTGTTGCAGTTGTCTCCCCTCTTCTGCACATTGTAGGTTTATCGTCGTTTCTGTCCGTCATATTTCTTGCAACACGTTCGCTTTCAGCATATCTCCTTTGTTCTCGCTGTTGTTGACATTCAAATGTGATGCTACTTGCGCCAGCGTCGTCAACTGCGCATAACGAAGCACATCGACAGTAAAAAATTTATTATAAGTATATCATACAAATTAGTATGCCATATATTGAAAGCAATGAACTGTCACTTCTGAACGCATATACCGACGGTAGTTTCATTTCGGTAATATAAAACATAGTAGAGCGAGTACTAAAAGGGGTTGTGTTAAATAATAAAAATAAATTACCTTCTTAAAATTACTTAATACATTGTTCCAAAAAATTTATATTTAGTTTAATATTGTTAATTTGCCGGTTGAGCGAAGTCTTAAATTACTTATAATAAAACTTATACTTAAAACTAATATTAAATTTATTAGTTTAATTGGAATATAAAATTTATACTACAATTATTATAGTCCAAAAATATGAAATTATTTTTTCAAGAAATACATTTGTAGAAAAAGGTATATTTCTCCTTTTTTATAAATAACATACATTTTTTTCATCCATATAAAAATAATAGAGTTCAAGACCTCAAAATATGCGCTACATCAGCTCGAACCTACCTACCCGACGCCTTTTGATTACGTTATGATAACAAATGCCCACATACAGATTTAGCAACGGCAATGGCAATAGATTTGACAGTTAGTATGCCATAAACTTTAGCCTGTCGAGATGCCCCGTAGCATCACCATCATTTTCGTTATCATTGTCTTCGGCATCTTCGTCGTCACATTCGACATCGTCGTTCTCTGCTGCTGCGCATAGCAACGTAGCGCTTTCCTAATTTCGTATTATGTGCAGTTTCAAATTACTTTCACTACATGTCAAACTTTATACGTTACAGATTGACAACAAATCGGCACCTCTCAAACTGTTTTGTATGTAGATCAATTTCTGAACATAGCGCTCGTCGTATCCAGTAAGTTCCCGTAAGCATTTTCTGTTCAGTCTATCTCCTTCTGTTTTGAAAATGAATCTGTGTAGAGCCGTTATGCATTCTTTTCGGCTTGTTCTCAGCTTCTGACGAACAAATTCGAATTTCTGCACACTCGCCATGGTGTACAATTTTATTGCGTCACATTATTTGTTTTAAACTTTGAGTTTTATGCTTCATTTCTTTTTAACACTATTCACTTCGCAATTATGAAAAATTTACCCTATTTTCTTTGGTTGACCCCCCAAAACATGTGGGGTTTGTAGCCACACGCTTGTATGTGTACTAACTTCTTTTATCAAATTGAATATCCTGTGGTTTAATATTATTTTCCAACAGTTTAAAACATACAAACTTTTATTAGTTAATGAAAATAGTTTTTTATAAAAGTAAAAAGATTAAATAATTAAATTAACAGTTTATTTTGGAAAAAAACTTCGCTGATAATCTAAGTCATCACATGCGTACGGCTACGCGTTCTCTCGTCAAGCCGTTATCTATCATTGGAATTTTCTGGTTTGTAGTCTATTGTTCGAAACTTCTTGTCAAAAAGGGTTTTCGTGTTGCTCAAACCCCACATATAGTATATGTACATTAGGGCGGGTCGATTTAAAAATCGCCTATTGCTCTATGAAAATCATATTCTAGGGATCAAAATAAGAAACTTTGCCGAAGGAACCATACCTCTAAAGCGAATTTTGATGTCCCCCAATTTGGGTTGAACTTTTGGGTAGGGGCAAATTTTGAAAAATCCCACTTTGACCCATTTAGAGTGCTCCAATCGAGTCCAAATGTATGACCGACCCCCACTAACTTTGGACGGCCGATCCACCCATACCAGTGGCACACCCCCTGGAATTACCCTGGGGGCTTACCCATACAATCATTTCAAAAAATCACCATTTTTGGCCTTTACATGAAAAAATCAGCTAATTGGCTATGTTTTTTCTTTATTTTTATTTATTTATTTATAATAATATCTATTTTTTCTCTTAAGAAATTTATTTAGTCAGAACATACGTAAATGAAAAAATTAATTTAAGTGAGTTATAGAAAAGAAACTAAAAACAATTATTGTTTGAAGTCTTTTTTACTTTCAAGTCTGGGCAATTTTGCACGGCTCTGTAATGTCGTCGCCATAACAGCCTCTACATTTTCCGGTATAACCCGTTTGGAAACGCTAGCTAGCAATTGAACATGTCGTTCCGTTCCTTGTGTGTGTGATGGAATTTTTGGATCATTAAACGGTGCATCATCTTGATTTAAATATTCTTTCAATGTATCGTACGGAATGCTTCGCGTGAATGGTGGTTCAAATACGATATTTATATCATTCAAATTGATCATTTCCGTATAACTTGTGCAATTAAAGTTTATATCTGGTTTTTTATAAACTCTAAGTTCCATTGGCTCGTCAACATCGGTTCGATAGCGTAAAATTTTCTTGATGGCACAGTCTCGCTTTTCTTTCCTATCATCAAACAACATTGATAACAAGATATTTTCCGAATGCGCATAATATGAATTATCTTTAATTACTTGATTGACAATTTTGCGTAAACGAGGTTCTAGAAATCGTGACCAACCAATGAACTTGAAAAATAATGCACTGCCGTACACGACAGAGCTGTAATACTTGATATTGAAGTAAATTGGCACATAACATTTAATTATAAATTCAACCAGAATTCTTAAATTTGCATCTGGATTTTCCGTTGTCACATATAATCGCAATAATCTAGCGGCCTTGGTGAGCCACCGAGAATGTACAATTTTCCCTGGTTTGATGTTAGCCAGATCCACCGGAACCACGCCGCTAGAAATTTTATGGGCCATGTCGTATAAGTACTTCGAATCGGTGGAAAATTCTTTTTTTTCTGGAGCAGGGGGCATATTTTGCAATTCAATTTTCTGGAAGCCGTCCACCACCTAAAAATATAATAATAAAATAATTAAAAATGGTTGACAATTATAATAAATGAGTGATAGCAATAACTTACCGGAAGAGTTTCACAAGTTTCGATTTGACGGCTCAGTTTTCCGGCTGCCGATCTTGGTCCAGTGCTGGTTGATTTATCCAAAGCTTCAAACAAATGCCGAAACGGAAGTTCGTTGAAGTGTAGAAGGCAAACAAACCAATGCAATGGTCTTTTTAACAGCAATTCGAATCGTCGTATAATTCCACCGTGTGGGCCAGTGTTTGTTGGCTCACCGTCAGTGCATATTCCAATTAATGTATCCAGTGATATATTTTTATCGTTGAAAAAACCATTTAATTTGGTTGTTTTGTGTTCAGCGGTTTCATGTTCCAGTCTTACGTAACCAATCAATTCAGAATTGGGTTCTCTCAAAATAACAAGATGAGGTTCTTTTACCATCCTAGTATGATACTTCTCATCAATTTTATCTTTCGTTAAAGTATCATCTTTTCTGCCATCGAATGAAAACGCTAACAAATTGGTATCATCTAACCATTTGAGAAGCACTTCTTGTCTGCATTTCTCTTTTTCTCTGCGAACTTTCGATTTATCCATGATGAGAGGTTTCCCATGCTTATCTTTAATTTTAAAATCTTGCAAAAGAGCGGTTCCCAATGCTCACGCTACTCTGTCAGGCACACCAAATCTGTCACATACCAAGGCAAAGTTAAAACAATCGTATCTCTCAAGCAATTTATTCAATTTATTACATACACTTTTTTTCAGCATTATTTCCATACCAAGTTTTTCCCAAGTTCCAATCAACTTATCTTGTACTTGAATAGTGAATGATTTATGGGAAAACTTTTTTGTTCTGTTTTAGCACGTTCGCTTAAGTAAAAATAATATCTCAAGATATCCAGATGGGTTGGTAAATTAAGATCAGTTAAATCAGTAGACACACCAAAAACAGTAACATCATGCTTGGGTATATGACTCATTGGGTTTTCGATAGTTGTTGATGTAGTTGCTTCATCTTGCGGTGTAGAGGATGGTGGATTCATTGTAAACTTTTTGATTTGGAATGGTCACTTCACTTATTATTTTTTTTAAATACCATAGTGGTTATTGCTTTAGTTCTCCTAACTTTCAGAGGTAATAAGAATGAAATGGTAATTTCAATTCTATTTCGAAATTTGCCCCTACCCAAAAGTTCGACCCAAATTGGGGGACATCAGAATTCGTTTCAGAGGTATGGTTCTTTCGGCAAAGTTTCTTATTTTGATCCCTAGAATATGATTTTCATAGAGCAATGGGCGATTTTTTTGCCTCCCCGCAAATCGACCCGGCCTAATGTACATATATTAAACTTATTAGAGGGCGAGGCCACGTCCACTCCTTAAAAAGGATTCATTGTGCCAAAATAAGAGTTTTATATCTTAATTTAGCGCTTAGTTATGGTACTTTATACGATTACGCCCATCTACGGACTCGTCCTTACTTAGTTAATAAGTAAAACACTATTTAAACAGCAACTTATTTATTACTTTATTCACTTACAAGTAAATCCGACTTCAAATATATTATGAATATGAATATAAATGTGCGACAGAACACGTGTGGTCTTGTACGATGATCAAAAGGAATAGGAAGAATTAGAGAAGCTAATGTGAGGTGATTAATATTGTAACGGGATTAAATGTTTTAGTTTGCTGAATACAGTGTTAACAGATGCAAGTTTTTAATTACAATGTTAGGAATAGTTAATAAGTAGATATATTACAATTTGGGGAGATGCTAATCGCTACATAGACGTAACGCTGTATCTATTTCGATTATTTTGGGTGAACAAAACTATTATACTCTGTCCTGGTAGCCCAAGCGCATGAAGCAACATATGCGAGAACATATAGAGAGTAAAATAATTTGCATGAAGTTAAGTGCAGCAAATTTAAATTGGCTTTGAAACAAAAATTCTAAACTTAGCCTATACAACAAAGTCCTGTTTATAATGCAATCATAAAACAGATTTGGATGTATGGCATTCAACTGTGGGGTACGACCTGTGCAGCCAACATTGATATATATACAAAGGATTTAATCTAAAATGCTTAGAACAATCACGGGTTTATCAGGTACATGCGTAATGAAAACCTTCATAAAGATCTTGATATTCCTATGGTAAAGAAGGAGATAGAGGACAGCAGAATGAGACATATTTCTAAACTTCGCGAACATCCAAACCCATTAGCCAATGCCTTGGTAAATTCCTTCAATCAAACACGTTTAAAAAGAAGTAATCTACAGGGTTTGTCCGGAAAGTAATTTGGACTGAGTCGATTTAAAACAAATTTATTGAACCAATCGTTACAATTATTTAAAAATTTTCAAAATAGGATCCTTTTGCGACGATGCAGCGCTGCCAGCGCGAGCTCCAAGTATTGAAGGCGTCACGAAAGGCATTCACCAGAATAGCCTTGAGAGCTAAGGTGCATGCTGCTTGGATCCCCCCTCATCGGCCTTTGTTAGGTAGCTGTTCACAAGCCCCGGTGTGAGCCGTGGCGTTCTCGTGGTGCAACTTCCAATCGGCTGCGATGTCTTGTCGGACCCGTTTGACTCTTCGCTTGAGTCTCTTGAGGACTTCCTAGTCAAACTTGGCGTTTACGGTTTGTTCAGGAGGAAGAAATTCATGGTGGAAGATGCCTTTGATGTCAAAAAAGACAATGAGTATCGATTTCATCATGTCAAACGTCTCTGTCGCAGATTTACCGAGTTTTACACAGAATTTAATCGCGTACCTCTGCTCTAACGAACGCTGCATTTTCGGCTTGCACCATTCATAGAAACTCGTCGCGCGAAAATGTTTGTCCTGACTTTCCAGGTGCTCGGAGACAACTGACCAACCGCTCGTTCGTTAGCTAGGAACGCCATCTATTGTATCCAGTCGGTGCGCGAGTTAATTTTTACATTAAGTAAAAATGAGTCAAAAGAATATATTTTGAGCTACACCGAAATGTGTACTCTTTATTTATACTCTTAAGACTAACTTATTACATGGTTCTTACTTCGATTTATACTAACTAGTATGTTTACTTATTATTAGTTGATAGTTTGTTAAGGTACAGATTATATTATTTGTTTAGGTTTGTTTACATACATATATATTGTTTGCTTAGATACATTTGGTTTGTTTTAAGATAAGGTTGTTGTGGTATTCAAACTCAATGTTGTTTTGATACTTGTTTGTTTAGGATTTTTTGTTGTAGTGATAGTGCATTTCAATTGTTCCAACTCAAAGTTGTTTCTGCATTCTGTTTACTGAAACAAAAGGTTGTTTTGATGTTTGTTACTATTATAAGGAATACATTCCTTAACTCGCGCAAGTTACGTCGACGTCGATGCCAACCACTATCGGCATGACCGACATGAATGCAACTGCAATTCATAAGAACTGCAACAAAGAAATAATGCCGACGTCAACGTTAACAACCTACCCCAAAACACTTAGAATTAACTGGTCTACTTAAATATTTTCCCTTTTTTGTTACCGCAACAATATTGCGACCACACGAAATATGCATATCATATTTCGAAACAAACCAGGGCACTTACATTGGATCACATTGCATTTCCGCTGCACATTTAATATGTTCAAACGAATATTGCGATAGCAATTAACGTCACAATAAATAGTGCAACATAAATATTTGAGGGAATGCAATTGATGTAATGTGAGAAGTAGGCCACTTGACAAATATTGTCGCAACTACAAGTGGTTGCGCCAAAATAATAATAAGAAAAGAAATAATGTATTTTGTATCAGAAAATAGAACTTAGCTTAAGAAAATATTGGAAATAAATGAACAGAAGAATTCTGACGGTTAATCCGACAAGTCGTGTTTTTCTCTTCGCGATTCGCTAAACCGAAGTTTAGTATTAATAAGAAAAATTGAACTAAAGTTCAATATTTACCGGTCAACGATTTAAACTTAAGTTTAACAAGAATTTAAAAATTTAGTATTGAATTCGGGTTCAATAACTACAACTGGCGCAGTCGACGGAACTTTGTCCTTAGACAAAGAAAAAGAGCCTGACACAACATGTAAACCGCTTAAACGTACTTATTAAAGTGAAAAGTAAAAACGTCAAATGATTTAAAGGCCACTGAAAAGACAAGACTTAATATAAATATAATTTTACAATTGAAATTCTTATAATAAAAGTTACATAAAGAAATATTTTAGAGTGAACTTCTGACATATTACGAAATCTAACTGCCAAAAGTCATAGAATCATTTATAAGAAACTTACTATTGCTTGCGGGTTCAAACAGTGTTACATCATTTTATAAATATAAAAGAACTAACTTCTCGAAAAAAAAAAAAAAAAAAAAAAAAAATTATACACATTTAACTATCACAATGGCAATCACCAACAACGATCTAAACCGGATATCAGCGTCGGACCTCCTTAAGGAAGCTGCGAAAATCAAAGAGTTCAGAGGCGACGGGAGCTACGACATATCTTCATTCATTGGAGAGGTGGAACTGATCCTGCCCTTGTTCAACGAGAACCAAGCGGTCAAAAATTATGTGTGGGAGAGACACATAAAGACCAAGATCCAAGGAGAGGCGCTCCAGATAATACGGACACTAAACAGAGACTCATCGTGGGACGAAGTGAAGACAGAACTGATAAGGAACTTCGGAATAAGGGAAAGCTACCACCAACTCTTCCACCAGGCCATCACAACCAGGCAGTATAATGTAAGTCATTATTATTACAACTTAAAAAACATATTAGATAAGCTTAACTCAAAATATAATTTAGACGAAAATAAGCCGACAGAATTTTCTCCTAAGACTAATGAGTCATTAATATTAAAAACATTTTTAAATAATATTCCGCCTCATTTATCGGCAATAATTTACGGTAGGAACATTAACTCATTAAGGGAAGCATTTTACGTATTAGAAGAAACAGGACTTACTAATAGAAGCTATTATGGTCAAGTAGGAAATAAAATAAACAATCAAAGACCTGGGGATCATAACCAAACAAATAATAGGTTTTATAATTTTAACAATTCTAATAATAAATTCAACAACGAAAGAACAAGGACGAATCCTAGACAAGGAAATACAGAACAAACACGATTAAACAGTAATCGTTTCAATAATCAAAACCAAAGTAATAACACAGCAAGCTCATTCAGACGGACTTACCAAAACCATAACAATTATAACGGTGAAAGAAGTACCAACTATAGGAATGAAATTCCAATGGAAGTAGACCATATAAACCAAGAAGTAAATTTTCCCTTGGACCACACCAAAACTACCTTCCGTTAGTAGAATTAACAATAAAAAATGAAAAGATTACATGCCTAATCGACTCAGGCTCTACTACGTCCCTTATCGACAATAGAAAATTAATCAAGTATAACAGAATACTATTAAATAACTCAATAAAAATCCGGTCATTTAATAGTGAAGCACTAATCAAATGGGAAATAATAACAAGTTTACCCCTCGAATTTAATTTTGACGCAAATATGTCATGGAAATTAACTGATTTACATAATAAAGGATTCGATGCAATCCTTGGGCAAAACATACTAAAACCATTACAAGCAGTTATTGATATGAGAAACGATACCTTAACAATTAATAACGAAGTGATAAAATTTATGAATTCTTGCCCATATAATTTTAATGAAATTTATCAATTAGAAAGTACGGAAAATATGGACTTACAAATTGAGCAATTTACAACAAATCTAAACAAAGAAGAGAAATTTTTAGTTAGCAAGTTAATAAAAAATTACAAGAACCTATTTTATAAAGAAGGAGATGACCTTACTAGTACATCAGCTATTGAACACGAGATAGTGACCACGATAGACACTCCAGTATATTCGAAAATTTACAGATACCCACAGATACACGAAGAAGAGATAACTAAACAAATTAAAGAAATGTTAAAACAAGGAATCATAAGAAATAGTAATTCCCCTTACAATAGTCCTTTATGGATAGTACCAAAAAAATCAGATAACTCCCAAACAAAGAAATGGCGGATCGTGATAGACTACAGAAAACTAAATGATATCACAATCGATGACAAATTCCCAATCCCAAACATTGATAATATATTAGATAAATTAGGAAGAGCTGTATACTTTACGACACTCGATCTCGCAAAAGGATTCCACCAAATCTTAGTAAAAGAGGAAGATAGAAAGAAAACCGCGTTTTCCACCCCTTTTGGTCATTACGAATACGTTAGAATGCCATTCGGTCTCAAAAACGCCCCATCAACCTTCCAAAGGCTGATGAATTGTGTTCTTAGAGAATACATAAATAAAATATGCGTAGTATACATGGATGACATTCTCGTTTTCAGTACAACATTAGAAGAGCATATACAAAGCCTAACAAAAATTTTCAATGCACTAAAGAAGCATAACCTTAAGGTACAATTTGACAAGTGCAATTTTTGTGCCAAAGAAACACAATTTCTAGGCCACGTTTTAACACCTGAAGGAGTTAAACCGAATTTTGAGAAAATAAATAAAATACAAGATCTAAAATTACCAAAAACAACAAAACAAATAAAGTCTTTTCTAGGAGCTACGGGATACTATCGGAAATTTATAAAAGACTACGCGAAAATAGCACAACCTATGACACATTTTCTAAAGAAAAATGTTAAAATTAATATTAACGACTCTACATATATAAACTCATTTCAAAAATTAAAACAAATAATGACAGAAGCTCCAGTACTAAGTTATCCAGATTTCAAAAAGAAATTTATATTAACTACTGATGCAAGCAATTTCGCAATCGGTGCCGTATTACAACAAAATGGACATCCTGTATGTTATGCGAGTAGAACACTCAACGACCACGAACGTAGATATTCTACAACAGAAAAGGAGTTGTTAGCAATCGTTTGGGCCACAAACTACTTCCGGCCTTACTTATATGGCGTCCAATTTGATTTATTAACGGATCATCAACCATTAAAATGGCTATACACGAAGGCTCATTGTAAAGATATAAATCCTAGACTACAAAGATGGATAATAAAATTAGGAGAATACAACATGAACGTAAATTATATAAAAGGAAAGGAAAACAAAGTAGCAGATTTCCTTAGCAGAATCAATAATAACACCAATTTAATAAATTTTATGGAAACAGGTAGCAATCTATCTTTAGAAAATAATTTAGACGAAAACGATGCAAATACAATACACTCTCAGGAGGAGCAATTGAACAACCATATACCCATTTTGGACACCATAGTCAATCGGTTTAAAATTCAGATAATTTTAACAGATAACAAACAATTGGAGTTCGAAATAAAACACAACAATAAAAAAATATACGTAACACCAGTAGATCTCGACAACAATATTTCTGATATCCTCAGAAGACATATCACTTCAGGCAAAATTGGCATATACAGCGAGGTTAACGACCATGAATATAATAAATTACAACAAAAAATCATCGAGTTATTTGATGGATTCGACAACATTAAATTTGTTAAATGTTCATATCACGCTAAAGATATAAATAGCGAAGAAGAGGCCTACAGACATATCCAAAATTATCACAAGTTTGAAACAGGACACACAGGAATATCAGAGAACTACGAAGGAGTTAAAAGACATATCTACTTCCCAAATTTGAAAAAACTGGTACACAAATTCGTAAACAACTGCGATACATGCAACAGAGTCAAATATGATAGGCGACCTATAAGAGCAAAATTTAATTTAACGGAAACACCGAAAGATTGCAAAGAAATAATTCACATGGATTGCTACACTAATTCAAAAGCGAATTTTATAACTTTTATAGACAGGTTTTCTAAATTCGCCACAGCATTTTTTCTTGAAGATAGGACCAGCCAAACTATAATCGAAAAAATAAACCAATATAAGTCGCAAAGAGGACATTTTAAAAAAATTATTGCTGATAACGAATTTAAAAGCATTAATGTTAAAGATTTCCTCAGAAACGAAAATATTGAACTACATCTCGTTAAACCAAATAACCACACCGGCAATTCTGATGTAGAACGCCTACACAATACACTAGGAGAAAAAATTAGAGTATTAGGTATAGAAAATAAAAACTCTAGTATAACAAATAAAATGAGCAAAGCTATAGAATGGTATAATAACAGCTACCACTCAGTTACAAAAGAAAAACCCATAAATATTGAGGAAGGTAAGTGTAACAAGAGCACAATTTATGACAGAATATTCAAAGAAAAATCTAAGCGAATAAATAAGAGTAACGAAAACAGAGAACACTATGTAGAAGAAAGAAATATAGGTTACGTAAAGAATTACAAAAGCGTTAGGCATAAGGAACAACAACAACAAATCTAAACGATATACATTTAAACAACGTTAAACGGAAATACAAATTTGCAGGGGCAATGGATCCTGAAACTTTTGATCCTGACAGCAATTTGGACCCTGGGGCTGGGACAAGTAACAATAGATAAAATAGAAAGCAACAAAGGATATATAGAAATACAAACAGGCGATGCAGATATAGTTAAGTCATATGTAACAATACTACACGTTATAAATCCACTAGAAATATCAAATTTACTTAATGAAATAGAATCTAATATAAGATCGGCAAATCTGCAAGTAGGACAAGCAACACTAAACATGCAAATTAAATTTATTAGAAGCAAGATAAATACTATCACACCCCACAGACAAAAAAGAGGCCTGCTAAATGCTGTAGGAACTGTACAAAAATGGCTTTACGGTACCATGGACGACAATGATAGACAAGACCTTGAACAACACCTCAACATCATCGACACAAACAACCACAAGGCTATCGAAACAATAAACAAACAAATAGATATTAATACTAATTTCAATAAAACGTTTCTTGAATTAAAAAGACTTATGCATAACGATAGGGATATGATATCTGCAAAACTAAACTCCATAGGGAACATAAGTAAAAGGACACAAGACGAAATTTTATACCTTGACTTTTCTCTAAAACTGAAAATATTACAGGACAATGTAGAACACATACAAGACAATATAGCAGCAAGTGGTTTAGGAATTTTACATAGCAACATGATAACCGATCAAGAAATAACAAAATACAACTTAGACTCACAAAAATTGAAAAAAATAAAATTAGGATCCCTTACAGACAAAAACCATAATATTATTTTCGCTATCAAAATTCCAACAGAATTAATAACACTACACACATCTATAATATTGCCGTTAGGAGATATAAGCAACTTTGAGTTAATGTTTCAACAAGTATATGCACTAAGATATAACAATGAATTGTACGAATTTAATGATAATATAGATTTACAACGTCTTAAGCCAATTAATAATTGTTTGATAAAAAGAAACTGTATGAAAATTTTTAATAACGCCTCCGAAATTATAAACATTAACGAAGGAATTATATTTGTAAAAAATACTAAAAATACTAGTGTAGAAAGTGACTGCATTATAAACAACAGCTCTCCCTTAAGCGGAAACTATTTAATACATTTTTACAATTGTAGCATAACAATTAATAATAAAACATTTTCAACAAAAAGTAAAATAATTAAAAGTAGCATTGTATTAGCAAGCGATATAGACAACATTAAAGATATAAATAAGAAACTTATATTTGATGATATTATATTACAACAAATAGAAAATATAAACTTTATAGATGAAGTTAAATACCAAAAACGACAACAATACATACATATAAGCATATATACAATATCAATTGTAATTATAGTCAGTCTTTCGATAATCATTTATTGTAAAAACAAAAGAAAGAATTTCAAAATTACTAATGTGATCTCCCAGGAGAGAGCTCAATCAAGGGGGGGAGGAGTTACGTCGACGTCGATGCCAACCACTATCGGCATGACCGATATGAATGCAACTGCAATTCATAAGAACTGCAACAAAGAAATAATGCCGACGTCAACGTTAACAACCTACCCCAAAACACTTAGAATTAACTGGTCTACTTAAATATTTTCCCTTTTTTGTTACCGCAACAATATTGCGACCACACGAAATATGCATATCATATTTCGAAACAAACCAGGGCACTTACATTGGATCACATTGCATTTCCGCTGCACATTTAATATGTTCAAACGAATATTGCGATAGCAATTAACGTCACAATAAATAGTGCAACATAAATATTTGAGGGAATGCAATTGATGTAATGTGAGAAGTAGGCCACTTGACAAATATTGTCGCAACTACAAGTGGTTGCGCCAAAATAATAATAAGAAAAGAAATAATGTATTTTGTATCAGAAAATAGAACTTAGCTTAAGAAAATATTGGAAATAAATGAACAGAAGAATTCTGACGGTTAATCCGACAAGTCGTGTTTTTCTCTTCGCGATTCGCTAAACCGAAGTTTAGTATTAATAAGAAAAATTGAACTAAAGTTCAATATTTACCGGTCAACGATTTAAACTTAAGTTTAACAAGAATTTAAAAATTTAGTATTGAATTCGGGTTCAATAACTACAACTCGCACGCTCCGAACTACAGTCGCGGTGGTGGAAAATCAGTCACTTCTGATTGCATTGATAGTTCACAAAATATCACAGTTCAAATTTGCTTGTATGCATAAAAAAGGAATTCCCCTAAATTTGTGCTATTTACAATTGCGCCGACCAGTAAACTTACTTGTATCTACAAAAAGGGAATTCGTCTAAATTTGTGAAAAGAACATATTTCGCACAAACTCAATAAAATTTAAACTCAAAAAATTTAGAATCGTGCTAAATGGAATGAAATCGTGTAACAAAAACAAAATTAGGCATACTTATATATACCACAATATCCTTTTCGAATTAATTTTATGTGCAACAAGCTACCATTAGGTGAACCGGTATCGCCGGTATATATGTTGCACTTGCGGTCAAATTAATGATTGATACAAATTCTTAGAGATGATATTAAGTACCAATCATCATATTAGTCGTACGTTCAAGTTTGTAACAAATGAGGTAGATAGGGTATAGCATTAACTACTTTTATAATAACATATCATATAGTTTTGAAGAAGGCTGTGCGCCAAGAAATTAGAATTGTGACAGATAAAAATAAAATTTTGGCATTTTTCGTGGTGAATCCGAATGTCAGAATTTCACCCAGCTAGATACAATTTGGACAACTTGTAAATATGATATGTATTCAGGAATAAACGAATTTAAAATAACCGCTAAATATATAATAATTATGTTATAAAATATGTTATTAATACGTAATTATTCATTTGTTTATTTAATTATTTATTCCATTCAAAACAAAAATGATACTCTAAATAAGGAAAATTCAAGATCCGTTTGAATTTTTGCTGTTTGTCCAAAATATTGTAAACAAAATAAGATGAAAGAACTAAGTAAAAAAATTATTTGAAATAATATTTTTGTAGTTGATTAAAAGATCTTAATGTAAATGTATTTATTTGTATATAATTATATAATTATGTGTGTACATAAGTAAGTGCACCGAATGCATGTAGTTTGTAGCAGCTTCGCACGGCGGCTAAAACTCTCCATTAGTAAAAAACCTTCAAATTAGTGAATTTTTTTAATTTAATTCATATTACGAATATATTTGATATAATTAAGAAAGCAAACATTCAAACGACGCAATTAGGTTTCTTTTGAACTCGAACTGACATTTTAAATATAAAACTTGTTTACGTCATAGGGAAATTTTTCACCACAACTCAGCATAGATAAAAATATTACCATTTCGCACGTAGCCTTATAAAAATTTAAATTTTAGTTTAATATTTTTAGTTTAATATTTTTAGTTTTTCGGTGAATAAAGTTCTTGTTTAATATGTATGTTCCTAGCTGGCACAATTAGCCGCCGAACAAAAGTTGTTGTAAAAAGTAAGCCTTGAAACTTATTTAAAGACACGGGAAAGCTAAAAGAATTGGAAGCTAAAGCCTTCTTAATAGAATTATATATTCTGATGACATCATTGACATATGTGGCAACAAAGGAAACATGTCCTTTGAAATTTCTGTCAAATGGTTGCTCCAAGAATATATTAGATGATCTTTTTTTTATAATGAAATTACTTCCATTGCATTATCTAGGTGGTTTCAAATTACGCAGAAGGTAGAAGATGAACCAATGTTCCACCAACGAGCGGTATTCCGAGTATATTTGTAAGTAAAAAAGTCAGAAATCATTTGGAAAATTTACACTTTTCATTCATAACCGTTTCGATTGATTTAAAAGTTATCAGATCACCAGGCAAGAACTCGGAAAGTTAATTCCTCATGTACATTTTTGGCTGCCAATATAGCTCAATTACTGAACCAGTTAGGATCAAAGTAATTATTTTTCTTTTGTCCTGTAAATACTCTCAATTGATGAATTTTTTTGTGGGAACAACAATGTAGATTTTCTGGCAGAAAGAATCAATTATCAATCGATGTGTCATAAAAATTCGTCATAAAAATAATTGCATTAAATATTCTATCGGAAATCACAACAAATTAGTAACATAGCACCACCTTGTAACTATCGATGATGAGCATGAGTCGATTTAGACATGACCGTTTAACAAGGTATCTTCACGAAATTTGGCACGAATTATTTTCAAAAGCAACGTTATAACCGTACAACTCGAGTTTATAGCTGCCATACAAACTGGACGATCGAAATAAAGTATGTACTTGTATTGAAAAAAGAAAGCTTCACAAAATTAGGCATGGATTACTGTGTAAAGCTACAATCTCCGAAAACGTTTTTGAACTATAGCATATAGCGGACATACAAACTGAACGATCAAGTTCAAGTTGTTATATAGAAAATTTTTTGGCGAAATTTTGGGTGATATTTGACCTTGATCATAGTCGGTATGATGTACTATGTACGTAGTAAATTTGAGTGCAAAACTTGAACGTTTTAAGTTTTCTTGTGTGCGTCCTAATAAATTGCCCAGGGGATAGTTTAATTGTTTTAATTTTTTGTCAAATATAAATCAGAAGCAATTAAATAAACTCTTCCACTAACCTCAAAGGTGTTATGCAATCAAGTTGTGTACAAACTCCATCCTCGCTTACATTTCCCGCAAAGTGAACTTTAGCTTTGGTAAATATCTCACACTCACCCAGATGATCGGGTATATCACAGCAGGCACTACACAGTGGCCAATCACACCTTTCACAACGATCCAACGAATCACCATCTTCACCGAAAAATAAATCACGATAACAACCCAGACAAACAATACCGCTGTTCTGTTTGGGGCCAATCGCGAATGGAGACTCCTCTACCACCATTTCACCCTTCTTTACAATTTCTGTAGTCACTAATGAACGACCCATTAGTGGATCCACTACGATACGCCATTTAAGCATAATTTCGGCTGCTCCGCTTTGGGCAGTATATATTGAAGATAATTCGTATAACTCAATTATTATTGAATTTTTCAATCGGAATATTAATATCTATGTAATAGAAAATTTGAAAGTTGTAATCAAAAATAATAATTATATTCGGTTTTGGTTTATTGAACCAATTTGTTAACATTCAAAAAACCTCTCAATGAAAATATTAATAAAGTGTAATTGCTTGTATTAACTGATAGATGTGTTTCCTTGATTAAATACACTTTTCGATTAATACTTTTCGCAGGGAAAATACTCAGTGATGGGTTTTATATGTCAATAGTATTGCAACGACATCATGTAACTATGTATGTTTCTACAGAATTTTATTTTTAGTTTTGGTGTTTTGTGCTCACATGAACTGTAGCCTAAAGGGAGCTCCGTTCTCTCTGCAACTAAATTTTTCAAAAAAAGATGTTCATTCATTTATTTTTAAGTTTTACATCTACTATATATAATGTTCTGCAAGAAATTTGTTACTTTTTTGTTGACTTCGAACAAAATTATTTGTTCACAATTTAGGAACTTATACATACATACCTGCAATGTAGTTATTAGCGAATTATAGTGGTGGCCGGTAAGAACATTTGTGTAAGTTTAATTTAAGTTAGTTTTCATGTTATTTTCTATATTTAAATATCACTAGAAATCTCTAGCATATTTTCCGAAAAAAAGTAAGTGAAAGTAAACACAACAAAGAAGAGAAGCGGAATTCACAAATATACATATTCTTCTCATACATACATATGTATGTATGTATGTATCACCACCCCAAAATTGAAAGGGTAAAGTCGGTCAAGCACCTAGTAAAGGTGTGTACGACAAATGTAAACATATATTTGTATGTACATATTTGCATTAAATTTTGCATTTAGAAAAAGCATAAATCATGATAGCTTTACGTTGCAAATTTAACTTGAAATATTTAATAATGTGCATGTACTCTTCAACAAAAATTATAATATTATTTGTTAAAAGAAATTTTCGTTATTGTTATATTACTATGACCACTTATTCTAGAAAATAGATGTTTAGTTGCTTTGCAAATAATAACCGACCGACATATTAAGCATAAAACTTGTTAGAAAAACGAAAATCATTATTAGCAGTATTGCCTAGATTTTATCTATGTTTGCCAGTACTACAATCTACTCATTCAAAGTCAACATAGATACTGGGGTCCACATATTTGATACCTAGTTTTAATTCGACTTGGACAATTTTTGACCTTAAGGTGGCATGGTTCAAAAAATTATTATTAATTGCTTCTTGATTTGTATACTGGAAAATAAAGGTATCAAATAGAACTTAAGATTGTTTATATGAGAAGTAGCCGTTTTTGGTAGTTTTTAACAGTACCTTTATATGGGAATGAGCGGGACTATAATCCGATTTCGTCACTCACTGTCGGTGGTGATTTCTTAAGAGTTACCTTGAGCGATTTTTCTTGTTGTAACTTAAATGGTTTGGGAGATATGTACATTAAACCTATTAGGGGACGGCGTCAAGTAGACTTTTTCAAAACTTTTAACCAACAAGTACCACTTGCCATTGCGATCCCCTATGCCAAATGTATATGTGACCTGGTCTACGAAAAGGGAGCTAACGTGCAAAAACTAGTTTTCTGGGAAAAGCTGTTAAAAATAATCGTCAGTTTCTCGTTATCTCATTAATTGTTCTCCTTTTTTTTGACACCTAAGCCCACTTTCCGTAGACCAGGTCACATATTAGAGGTGTCAAACTATCGATGGGACTATTGATAGTATCGATAGTTTTTTTTTTTTTTTGACTATCAATGAGTATTGATCGTTTTTTTTAACTAACTATCGATAGTTTGACATCTCGCCCATCACTACTCTGCATTGTGAAATAACGACATCGAGTCAGTTTGCTATTTTTCGTGTTTATTATATATAAAAATATATTTGAATACAATATTAGTATTAGTTGCAATAAAATACTAAGCTGTAGATTTAGGTGACGGTTCCTTCCAAAATGGAAATCGGGGACAGCAATTCATAAGGTGGGTACATTTCTTAAAAATAATTTCTCATACTAAGCGCCTTTTCGTACGCAGATGCGCCGGCGAACAAAAAACAAAAAATTTCGGATGTTTGGAAGCATTTCCAACTAAATGCTGACAAAAAATATGCAAAATGCATTAAGTGCCAAAAATTATATAAAACTAGTGGAAATACTTCCAACTTAATGGACCACCTTAAGCGTGCTCATCCTCTGCACGCCGAGCAGGCGAAGCCCGGCAGCACATTGACAAATTTTTTTAAAAAAGATGACATCTACGGCAAACTATTTCCACGCGGAAAGCAGACATTGATTTGGCGTTGGCAAGAATGGTTGCTATAGATGTACAACCATTTCGCACTGTCGAAGATCAAGGATTTAGAGAGCTCGTTCGGTGTCTTGATTCTCGATATGAACTACCATCTCGAAATACCATTCTGAATGTTCATATACAAAAGCTTTATGAAAATGGTAAAACTAAATTACAGGCCATTCTTAATGAAATTGAAAGCTGTGCTATAACCACTGATTGTTGGTCGTCGAAGGCAAATGAAAGCTATTTGACCGTTACGTGTCATTTCATTGATGGCGATTTCAAAATACGATCGGCAGTTTTAACGACATCAAAGCTCGCTAATGAACTCAACCATTCAGCTGCAAACATTTCAGTATCGTTGCGTGAGTGCCTGCAAAAATGGAATATATTCCAAAAAGTCAACTGCGAGGTTACAGACAACGCTGCATCAATGAGTAAAGCCTGTGAGCTGCTTCAGAACAGGCATCTGCCGTGCTTTGCTCATTCCATCAATCTTGTAGTACAAGACCTTTTGTGTACTGAAAAAGTAAAAGCATTATTGTCGAATTGCAAACACATTGTAGCATATTTCAAAAGCAGCACTATTGCATATGCAAAATTAAAGAAAGAACAGGGTAGTGAAAAACAGTATAGCCTGATTCAAGAAGTTTCAACAAGATGGAATAGCGCGTTTGCTATGGTTCAGCGAATTTTACTTATTAAGGATGCCATCTTTGCAGTGCTTTTAAGAACACCAAAAGCGCCACCAGTTCTAACAGCAGAGGAAATAGAGCAACTTCAAGACGTATGTTTATTGTTGGAACCATTCAACACATATATAAGCATTTTATCGGGTAATAAATATGTGACGATTTCGCATGTAATTCCCATTGCATGGGGATTGCACTCAACGTTAATGAAGCTTCAATCAAAATTGAAAACTTTCGTTGGATCGGAAGCACAGTTATACTTATGCGACAAAATTAAACAGAGGCTGTTTCCATATGAATCCAGAAGTGCTACTAGATTAGCCACCTTGCTAGATCCGAGATTTAAAAAAGAAGGGTTTCAGTCAGGTCAAAATGCGGCCCAAGCGTCTATGTTGCTGGAAAACGAATTGGTTGAAATCGACAGAATTGCAGCATCGTCATTGAATGACAACAGAGAGGGACCGTCGACATCAAAAAGCGTTAAAATTCCACAGATTTATGAATTTTTGAAAGAGAAGCTATCCAGCAAAGTCAAATCCAACAGAGCGGATGCTATCATCACACTACGCGAATACACTGAAAAACCCAATGAGCCGCTAGATGTAGACCCATTGGAATACTGGAAGGTAGCAATGGCATTTTGTGTAACGCTTATATAAACAAACATTTATCTCAATTTCTGACTAGATCGACTGAAATGAAGTCAATGCCAATCATGGCATGCAAATATTTGTGCATTCCGGCAACTTTAACGGAGTCTGAGCGTATGTTCAGCAAAGCTGGAGAATAAGTCTCAGACAGACGAACAGGACTGAAGGAAAAAAATGTCGATATGTTGTTATTTATCAACAAAAACCACGAAATGTGCTAATATTGATCTCTTTAAAACCACTGAGTGGCTCTTTGATCTCCGTTTTAAGCTTTCAACTTATGTTGTAAATAAATTTATTAATGTTTTTTTTTTAATATGAAAATAAATATGAGTTATTTTGTTCTTGGAAAGACAGGTTTTTTGTAATGCAATTGATTTTTTTTCAAGATATTTTTTATGAACCTTTGAAGTACGATAGTACTATCGATAGTTTTTTTTTTGACTATCGATGAGTATTGATAGTTTTTTTTAACTTTTGAAACTATCGATGGTGCGACTATCGATAGTTTGACACCTCTATCACATATAGTACTTTATACGTCTTCGCTTAATAGCGTTTTGTGTGCGAGGAGGTCCGATTAAGCCCATCTACGAATTCGTTCTCCGTTTTTTGCCAAGTAATACGTGTCATTACGATATCTCAATTTTTACTAAAGTTACACAGTCAAACGCACGGACAGGCAGACATCCTGATCATTTATATATATGGTATATAACTTTATAGCATACTCTGTAGAAAGCGTCAAAGAGAGGCAAGCTGTTGCATGGATTTTTGAGATGAAGAGTTCCCATATTGCGAAAGGTGTGGTTGACATATCTGGGAACATATCCAATTAATGAGCCAAGAAATGTAAACAGTGAATTTAGCATCTTCTCTTTAGAATTGCGCCAATATCCAGACAAATTGTATGACCACAAGCAGGGCCGGATTTAAATTTTTGCCCTTGGGCACTGGAAAAAATGCCACCCCGTCACTGAAATTTCACTCAAAATTATTTAGATTTGATAATGGTCGTTTGCACGCAAAGGTTTCAGAATATCGGAAGGTGAGTTTTGTTCCATCTTTTTTTCAGTGCAAAAAGCATGGAAGTTCACAAATTCGTCCTCCAATGAGGACTCAAGATCTGAAGAATAAACATTTTGTAAACGTTTAGCTCGGTTTTTCGCAATTCAGAATCTAGATTGTCAAGAATGACATTAAAAGTGTTGACTCTAAAGTGGTCTCGACCTGACAGTTGTACATCTCCATCCCGTGATTCATCAGCATGTAATTTTCTCTTTCTTTTTCTAGAAACTGTCGTTTTATATTCTTTTATCTCTGAATTATTTAAAGCAGTTTTTTCATAGATTTTGAATTCATTTCTCGTATCAGCAACAACTTTGATCACACCACGATAATCGTCGATCACGTCAGCAATGCTACAATCAACTTTCTGCAATCTTTGACTAACAGCATTGATTCGTGAGAGTAAAAACTGCCAAAGTATCTGCATAAATGCTGTTTCAAGTCACTCCAATTGAATTCGTAAACCTTTAGCTTCTTGTCTTGTAATTGCATTTTCTTCCATATTTTCTTCAATAATAATCAAAGTCTCGATTATTTCGTCGAAATGTTGATTAGGAACATGAACAGCTTCATAACGAGCTGACCATCTGGTTGCAGATCAAGATTGTAACGCAATTCTTTTTCCAGTATGAAATTGTAAAACTTCCCAGCGGCGCGTCGATGCAGTAAAGAAGTTATATAAAGTTTGTACAGTATTAAAGAAAGAAGCAGCTTCTGGCGCGCATTCTACTGCGTGAACTCCAACTAAATTCATAGAATGAGCAGGACAAGGAGCATGTTCTGCAAGATCATTAATTTCATGAATTCTTGCCTGTAAACCTGAATAAATTCCTGATACATTGTTAGCGTTATCATATGACTCACTTCGACAGTCGGTAAGATCAAGATCAAAAAACTTGAGAATCGGTAATACAGCAACTAGCAAATCTTCAGCTTTATGTCCAGAATTTTCAATGAACATCAGAAAACGTTCAACAGGCGTTCCATCTTTTTGCACGTATCTGATAACAAACGAAAGTTGGTCGACATGAGATATATCAGGTGTGGAATCTACAATAATCGCATAATATTTCGCTGATTTAATTTCCTGAACTATGATAGAAGAGACTTTTTCTGATAAAGGCTGTATAAATTCTTCGTAGATAGTTTTTGATAAGTACCTCGTACTGCCAGATCCTTTATTGCCAAATTTTCGAATATGCTCTTCTAGGAATGGGTCAAAAGAAGCAAAAAATTCAATCAGCATTAAAAAATTTCCATTATTTGATGACCCAAACTTTTCATCACTTCCTCGGAATGGAAATCCTCGAGAAGCTAAGGCTTTAGTAGCAGCGACTACTCTTCTTAAAACATTTCTCTAAGAGGATATTTCTGTCTCTTTTTGAATGACTAAGTCATGGTCTATTCTATTCTTAGTATCCGATATTTGCTTAAGGGCTAACATACATTTTTTATGATGTTTGGAGCTCTCATACTCACTAACACGAACGCCTGCATGCTTCCAGTCATTAAATCCGTTTTTGCCATTAAATGAACAGTCTCCATCAAAAACAAGACAAGCTGCACAGAACACAGACCCATTTTTAACAGAGTAAATGACCCATGGGCGTGGAACTTTCTCACCGTTGATAAGTTTTCTTACAAATAGTGACTTTGACAGCCACCGTGAAGTTCCATCACTGTAATCACGTTTTGTACTGGAGAAATTCAAATTTTCATATTCTTTACACCCATGGGTAGCTACATAATCTCTTGTGGAATCGTTTATAACCCATTCTCCTGGATCATCACTTATCATAATGTTTCCATGCTCATTATCTTCTATATTTATCGCTGTATCTTGAAGTTCGCTTCCATGACGGATATTCTGTGGCAACGAAGAAGTCGTGGTTCTATCAGCATTATGACTCGTAGACGGAGTTTGTTCTGAAGTTAAAGTAGAACATGCATCATCACCTGTCAAAATTTACTATTATTCTATTAACCTAATAATACCAGTAAATAAAAAAGAGTGAGCTGTCAGTTGACAGCTGGCAGATGTTAAACATCGAAATTATTTTATACAAGTAATAGGTTAAAAAGCACAGATTATGACAGAAAATGATGACAGACAGTTTATTCAAAAACATTTATTTTCTTTATATACAAAATTTTATTCAAATATTTGTTTAAAATCACGTCAACTCAATTATTTTCATCAGTGACTTCCGTAAAAGTTACATTCGAAGTTGCCTCTGACGGTATTACTGTGACAATTGGTCGATGATATCTGAAGTATGTTACAAAAGTATTAGACATCACATTATCAAGATATCTAATAAATACAGCATCTATTGTTGTTCCATATCTTGTAGCACATTCTCTTGGATTGATGTTTGTTTCCAACTAAAATTCTTCTTGGAGGAACGATACTAATGGCATTGATTCATTTTTTGCAAAATTAACATTGAAATCCCCAGCCAAAATTAATGGTAGCTTATCTTTATCTGTTTTAAAAATAATTGAAATTATGTTATTGAAATGCGATGTACGGAAATAACCGCTCATGTAAAAATTAAATAATATCATTTATTTTTTTATTAGGTGAAATGTACACAACAATCATAATTATTTCACATCCATCTTCTAATTTAACATGTGAAGCACACATATCGCCAATGGGTGTTTGAGAGACTTGAATTTCTGTAGCATTTTGGACTGATAAATCCAGGTTAAATGTAGTAGTATGTGAAGTATTGTTGTTTTTATAAATAGCAACTCCAGCTTCTCTAACACACATAGAGCGCGACAGACTGCAAACGACATCTGTCAAACATTAAAATACACAAGTTCTTAGGGACACAGTTATTGAGGCAGCTGCACAACTACATAACTGTGTCCATAAGAACGTGTGTATTTTAATATTTGACAGATGTCGCTTGCAGTCTGTCGCGCTCTATGTGCTCAGCACTTCAAGCATTGAGTGTACATATTTACATGCATACATATGTTGCATGTTGACAAATTTACAAACATTATGCGTATGGTCTGTCATATATTTGTTTACATGCATACATAATTATATATGAGCACATGTGCGACCACTAGATCTTTTAAGATGATATCAAAACTTTTAATGTAAATGTATGAATTTAAAACTAATTACCTTAAACTTACTTATATTAATTACTAGCTGACCCCGCAGTCGTTGTCCTGCGTGAAATTATGTGTTTAGAAATGAAAAAGTTGAATTTATCATTTCACTTTTTTTCAATGTATCGCAGCTTGATAAACAAAATTTTTGGTTTCTGTTCCGGTGTATAGAAAAGATGGTTTTCCAACTCGTGAGCAGGCCACGTATATCTGGCCGAGTGAAAAACATACCATTTCCAAATGTATACCATACACTATGCGACTATCCTTGTGTCTCAAATGCAATTTTCACTGGAAACTGAATACGTTTGAACTGAAATGGCAAATCGTTAGAACTCAGAGGAATTCGTAGAATCAAGCATTCTGCCCCTTTGTATTCGATAGCTGCGTCACAATCAGTCAGGTTCCATTACTCAGTTTCGGCGCCTGAAGATTGTGGAACATAATAACGACAGATCCAACTTTGAGACGCAAATGATGCGGTGGCATACGAAGCCTATTCAAAGAATTTAGAAATTCCAGGATCGATCAATTTGTATGAGCGCAAGTCTCCCCGAATTTGACTTTGAATCTTCCAGTTTAAGTCAACAACATCGGTATTTTTGGCAGCTAACATTGCGCGCGCACTTAAGGAATTGTAGTTACGATAATTTGTCCAATGACCGAATATTCGTGATGAGTTCATCTTTGGTGAATTGGTAAAGGGAAGATGGAATTGATATCAAACCACCGGAAGTATCAACCGGAATTTACCCATTTCCAATTCTTAGCGTATACGATGTAAAATGTCTTAGGCAATGTCATTTTTGTTCGTATTCCATAATTGACGCTAATTTGATGGCTGAACATCGCGAAAAGTGTGCGAACTTCATTCCAGTGATTATCATGTTCCAGCAATTGTAATTGTAATTGTATGTATAATATCAAGATATTTCCGAATAGAGCAAGTTCTCGCAAACTGTTCACTGACGAAAGTTGAGAAAAAACTCGTAAATGTTAATTTTGTTGCGGGGGGTGTTTTCTATGGCTGTACTGTATTCTCTGTGTTGAAATAGACAATATGGTCATTCTCCAAATTAACTGCGAGACGCACAACAGTCGGAAAACGTTAATGAATCGCAAACGTAAATATCATACAATGCGCTTTATTGCAGTTCACGTATCGACCGTATCGTTCAAGATCAGTAACCGCCATGTTGCTTCCTTTGGTGACGTATTTACACACGTATTTTATCGATTACACCGAACTGCAATACGCAACATTGACATGACTTTTGAATGTGAATTAGACAACAGTGGCGAATATGGTACTATAGAGCAAGTTCTCGCAAACTGTTCACTGACGAAAGTTGAGAAAAAACTCGTAAATGTTAATTTTGTTGCGGGGGGTGTTTTCTATGGCTGTACTGTATCCATATGTTGTCGACTTCGATGTGTTGTTAACTTCGATATCCACGCCTCTAAATTGAATGCTAAATGTTCTGCCATTGTCATCTGATGAGTGACGCTGATACATTGGATATCCATCATTTCTAGTTTGTGTTTCCGAAAGAAAAGCACCTGGATAGTGTTTCGTACATTTATTGTCAGACATACAAACCGAAGTGGTATTGTGATGTCCGTAAGGTACATGAACCATATTGGTTTCATATAACTCTGCTTCTATCTCTGGATCAGGAATTTCCGCAGAAATGATTTCATCAATTTGATTTGGTGTAACCACCATCCAAAGAAGAATATGTGCGTGCGGCAAACCTCTCTTTTGCCACTCAACAGAGTACATCCAGCATCTAACAGTACCACATATACGTTGCTTTAAGATAAAGTTTACAAAACATCGCAACTGTTGTTTGAAAAGTTGTCCTCTGACATCGTGACGATCGCTTGCAGATTGCCCGCGATCCATAATTTCATTCGTATGCCATCGCATCCTGGGAATACTCGGTCATGTGCCATGGGCTGTCAATATACATACTTATGTTGATGCCAAAACGAACGCGACCTCTTCGTGGCATCGTAACAAATTTCAATCTGTAATTGAGCACTTTGTGTGAAACACACATAACGTTTTCACGGAATAAATTTCAATAATTTTTTTTTTGAATAACCGGAATAAAGAAAGCAAACGACAAATTTGACAATTGAAAAACAAAAGGAAAAAAGTTGAAAAAAAAATTTTTGTTCGCTGCACTTAGTTTCTATGTAGTTTGCGGGGTATACTTACTTTGCCTTTAGTTAAATATCTCTTTGCGTATTAATTGAAATAAAAGATTTCCGAATTTTAGTGGGGAAAAAGGTAACAATTTGTAAATAGGTGTTTATTTCCCTTTGCGGGCGAAACTTCAATATTTGTACAATACAAATTCCAAGATTTTCCAGATATGTACAATTCTTTAGGGTTTTTTTTTATTACACTGTTCACTATTCACTATTGATGCTCCTGATGCTCCTGCGTCCTGCACTCACACACGCGACCGGATTGGGAATCCAAATTTGGACCAGAACTTTGAAACGCTTGTAAGTTGGCGGATCAACGGGAACGAGTTGGCGATCAAAAAAGAAGGGCGAAGTGCTTAGATTACCGGCGTAAAACGAATTGTGGGCACCCCGATCTAACCCATCCTTTTTGATCGGTTAGGTGGTGAAAACGATGTATGTTGTGGTATGGTAGTGTTTGGTGCGTGGGGTTGCGTGGTGTGATGCTGTATGTTGTGTTAGATGAATGTTGTGTTGTATGATGAATGTTGTGTTGTGGGATGAATGTTGTGTTGTGGGGCGAGATACCATGAAGTCGCATGAACATCCCGGCCTCCCTAGGCGAATTAATTGCCTAGAAGCCTCTGTAGTTTTTGAAGAGTACTCACTACAGCACTGGATCCCGTCGCTTTTCGCTGGTTGCGATGACTATGTTGTGGTGGTGTATGCAAACGTGCACCTCGAGACTGCTTAGCACGATGGGCTCTTCGGCGTTGCACTTGATTCCCACGTTGACTGTGCCGCTGTTGATTATGCCGGTGACTGGTGTGCGCTGACTGATCAGCGCGTCGAGGGAAGCGGTGAAATAATGTGTGATGCGGTCGGTGGCAGTACTGACACGACCCGTCTGACATGCACTCCATCGTAGCGTGCGTGTCTGCCAAGCATGTCATGCAGTGGCCGTGGGCTCTAGCGATCTGTTGGCGCTGAGCGGGCGTCATCGTTTTGAAGATCGTACACTTCTTTAAGAAATGGGGTCGACGGCATAGGCTACATCGTGGCGGTACGTATTCCTCGAAGTGCTCCTCGCCTGCTTCCCTGACTGGTGGAACGGAGGATTGTTGCCTCCTTGGTGCGGCGATGGGGGTAGCGGATGCTGCATTTGCGGTGATTACGGACCTCACCGACTGGGGATTATTGCGTATTTCTTCTACGTCCATTTCTAGTGGAATAGGAATATGTAAGTAGAAAAATAAACACACGTGATTTAGGTTTAACTCAAATTATATGACCTTAAATTCACTTCAAGTGCTTAAACAATAATGATTTCCTAATCATAAGCTTACTTACTCGCCACCCACACTACGAGCTCCTATCTCTGAGTATACGAGGCGTAGTGTGAGAGAGGCGTTTAGGAGTTGAGTTACACACGTACATATGTAGTCGACATATATACGTATATATGTCACTCCTCCCAACTTTAAAAGTGGACATATTTCTTAATTAAAGTACTTACGTTTAGATTTAATACATATTTGTTCTAAATCAATTTTGTTATTTAGTTTTAAATATAATCGTATTTTAGAAAACTGCCTACCATAATTTTTAGTATACTATTTTTTGTAGATAACTAAGATAAGATGATTTACTAATATTGCTTAAGTGATTTAGATAATACATAATAATACAACAAAAACTAAAATTAATAAACAAATTTAATTTCTTCAATATTTTTTCTTTTTCCTTTTAAACTGGTTTTTATATGACTTTTTGGTTTTTAAACTTTATAATATGATGCTCCCCACTTTTTGGTTAAATTTAATATCTTATTTAATAATATGATAGTATCAATATCTTTTTCCCTGTATTTATTAATATTTTCAATTCTCTTTTCTTTGACTTTTTGCGGGTCATTTTTTGGCGGCTCTTTATTAAAAAATATCTTATATGGAATTTCGTTAGTTGTCGAATGAATAATTGTGTGATTATAGGTAAAAATTACTTGTTCTATTTCTAAATATTTCAATTCTTTGTCTTCCGACGTATTTATTATTCTCAATTTCTCATTGAGGGTTTTATGCAAACGCTCGATATCGCCTATGCCTGTTTTGCCTGTTGTTACTTCAACTTTTATGTTTAATTGATCACACCACTGTTTGATGTTCATATTATTTAGGCCTTGGTCTTGGTCAACTTTCATAATCTTAGGGGGTCCCATAGTATTAAATACTTTCAGTAGCGCTCTTTTACTTTCAAGCCAATTTAATGATTTTACGTTCTCTACCATGGCAAACTTCGAAAATAAATCAATACACGTCAAATAAAATTCATTGTTCCACTTCCAAAAGTCTATAACATATTTTTCTCTGATTTCGTATATCGGAGGCGTAACTTTGAATGGTAGTTTGTTAGCAATGTGGTCACTTTTACAGTGATTACAAAGCTAGCAACTATTGATAATATTTGAAATTTCTTTGAGGTAGTTTGGGTAATAATACTTTTCTTTAAAACATTTTGCTACTTTTTCTATCCCCTGGTGTAGTCCATTTAAATGGATTTCTGTAACAATGGATTTGAAATCAGAAAATTCTAAAATATTTTTTAATTCTTTATTTGTCCTATAAGTTCTATTTCTGCTACTAGTTATCAAGCTTTTATAAATATCTTGGAACTGTAGAAAGTCGATATCATTTGGCATGTATATAACGGTTTTTTTCTGTAAGAGATAGGTTTTAATGATTTCTTTTATGTATTCTGGCGTTAATTCTTTGTAAGTTATCAAAACAAGATTGTTACTAAATATTTTTAGCGTTTCACAGCTACTTTCATTTCCCTTTATAAGCTTTACTTGATTTTTAAATAAATTTAACGGCCTTTCTGTTATCTGGATATAACTTTCGTTATCTTCCTGAGCCGAATGAGTGGTTGCACAATTTGAGGCGATTTCATCTTCCTCAGCATTGCATTCCTCTATTTTTATGCGTGATAACGCATCCGCAACGTGATTTTCCCTGCCCGGGATGTATTTCACGTCGAAATCGTACTCATTGAGGCGTATCTTCCATCTTTGCAGTTTTGCACTTGGCTCCTTTAAGTTATGCAACCATTGAAGTGGTCTATGATCGCTGTTGATAGTAAACTTCCTACCAAACAAATATGGTCTAAAATATTTAGTGGCCCAAACCATTGCTAACAGCTCTTTTTCTGTAGTAGAGTAGTGAAGCTCATGCTCATTCAGAGTGCGACTCGCAAAGCAAATTGGGTGACTTTGTTGGCTTAACACTGCACCCAAGGCCACGTTAGAAGCGTCTGTAGTTAGCGTAAATGGTTTTTCATAATTTGGGTACACTAATATAGGATCTTCAGTTATTAAAATTTTAATGGTGTCAACGGCATTTAAATACTCTTTATCTTGAGCATTTATCCTGTTGCCTTTTTTCAAACAGTTCGTTAGCGGTTTGGTAATTTTAGCAAAGTTTTTAATGAATTTGCGATAAAAACCCGCCAAACCCAAAAATTGTTTGATCTCTTTTTCCGTTTGGGGTACAGGATAATCTAGAATCGCCTTAATTTTATTCGGGTTTGGCTTTATGCCTGATGGAGTTACTACGTGCCCCAAAAACTCTGTTTCGTGTTTTAAAAATTCACACTTGGCAAGCTATACTTTAAGATTAGCATCAGACAGTCTTTGGAAAACTTTATCGAGCGATTCGATATGCTCCTGAAGTGACGTGCTAAACACCACAATATCGTCTAGGTACACCATGCAGTTTTTACCAATTAACCCTTCCAATACTGTGTTCATCAGCCTTTGGAATGTAGCTGGGGCATTTTTCAGCCCAAATGGCATACGCAAGAACTCGTAATGCCCTCCTTGCGTAGAAAACGCTGTTTTCTTTCTGTCATCAGGGTCCATCTCGATTTGGTGGAAACCCTGAGCCAAATCCAAGGTAGAGAAGTACATACATTTACCTAACTTGTCTAAGATTTCATCCATGTTCGGGATCGGATACCTATCGTCTATCGTTATTGTATTTAACTTACGAAAGTCGAAAACTATTCTCCATTTCTCCTTCCCTGATTGATCCGGTTTCTTAGGTACAACCCACAGCGGTGCAGAGTACGGGGAATCGCTATGGCAAATAATCTTTTGCTCCAGCATTTCCGCTATTTGCCTGTCTACTTCCGCCTTGTGCACTTCCGGATATCGGTAAGACTTTACGTAGATAGGATCTTCGTGCATGGTTTTGACTTTATGTTTTATTTTGTGGGTGAAAGTTAATTGATTTCCTTCCTTATAAAAAATGTGGCTAAATTTTGTCAATAGGCCTTTGATTTCTTTATATTCCTCGATATTTAAGTGGCTTAGTCTAAAATTAGTTTCATCGTTGTCATCATTCATAACATTTAAATTACTGCTAAAGTGATGTACCGAATCATTTTTATTACAAAATGAATAAAGCTTTCCACTTAAATTAATAGTCATATTTTGAAAATTAATTTTCGAATTCAGTTTCTTAAGTATATCAAAACCTAAAAGTCCATCGTAATTTTCAGAAAATGTATACACGTAGAATTTTAAATTATGTTTAGAAAAAACAGCTATTTCCTGCACTTTGTCTAGAACAACTTTACCTGTTGCCGTTTTTAAAATAATCGGTTTTACTCCTGTAGTTTCATTACTTAATATATATGGTTTAATTAAGCTTACCGATGAACCCGTATCTATTAGAAATTTGATTTCTTTGTTATTTAGTGTCAGTTTAATCGATGGCAGTCCTCCGAGGCTTCTAATTGAAAATTTGACATATCCTGATCCATTGGCTCAGGTTGACCATATCTTCGTATTCTTGATTGATTTGACCCAACGGGATGAGATACTCGTGTTTGTAATGAACTTGTTTGCAGGGCATTGCCTGGGGTATGTGTAATCGGACTATTTAATGAGTGGGTACAATGATTTTGTTGACTGGGTTGGCCAACATTTACCTGTCTGGATTGATTTTGACCTAAAATAGTATTACTGGATGGGACTCCCTGTGTATGAAAGTTGTTGTTATTAACAGGTAGACAAAAATGATTTCTATCGGGTAAAGTGTATTTATGAAGTTTGTTATTATTAGGGTAATGGGGAGCGCGTAAGTTAGTTTTTACAACATAGTCATAGGCATTATTTTCTTTTAAAATTTTAACTGCAGACTTTACGTTAGTGGCCAGGTTTGCATTTATCAACGCAGTTAAATGGTTTGGCAATTCTGTTTTAAGAGTTTTGATACTTAGTTGTTCTAATTCATTTGTCAAAAATGTTTTAGTTGCACTACTTTCATTTTTTAATTTAATACAATCTTTAATTCTACAAATTGCGTTATTTATTTCCTCACAAAGAATGCGTACACTACCTTTAAATTTTATGTTACTAATTTGTAAAATAAGAGTCGAAATTGGAGTGTGTTCTCCAAACTCATCAATTAAAAGTTCCCTTAACGTGGACCAATCTGACGGCTGCTCCCTTCTTATGATGTCCAAAGCTGCCCCTCGTAGAGTTCTTAAGATGCAGTTAAAATAAAAGGCTCGCTCAGCCCGCTGCGTTGGTGCAACCACAGGCATTATGGAATCAATGCTATCGACATACAGTGCTAAGTAATTAGCATCACCATCAAAAGGCTGAATTAGTTTAATATTTTGCATCACCAGCTCTCTTACTTGTTGTGCTTCAGCCATGTTTATTTTGTTTGTTTCAGCGCTAATATCTAAGGTTCTTAAGTACTCATTTAAATTTTCTAACTCTTTACTTAAGTCCATCTATTACTCTTTTTTTATTGGAAAGTGCGGAGTATTTAAATCTCTCATCGCAGCGAATATATGTTTGTTATAACAACACAATGCAAAAATTGAATAGTCTTTGTAAGTTACAACACAAACAACAATGCAGGTATGCCGACTGCTTAGTGTTCAAAAGTATAGCGCACAATTATGTTGTTGTTGTTTATGCACTCACTTGTTGCTATTATTTAGTTTTTAGTTTTTGCTTGCACTATTTTTATTTGTTTCACTAAGTGCTATTTCTAAGTTCCACTTCCATTTGTGGTTTGAGATCAAAGTCAATTGAAAGTCGACCGAAATCAATTAAAGACAACCAGAGGTCATTCAAGTATAATAATACCAACAAAAAGGTAAACGAAAATTAAGAATCTGTCTTTTTGTTTTGTACTAATATATATTCAAAGTACATTTTTTCTTATTTTATTTTAACTTTGTTTAACAGCTAAGGTTAGAAAACACTTTTATTTATTATTATAATTGTTTCATATCTTTATTGAATCATTCACATAATATTTTTTAAGTTCACGTAAGAAATTAATTTTTGTTTGTTTTAATATTTAACTTTTGCGATTAGAACATAGAATGAATATAGGTTCGTTTTAAAAGGATCTTTTTCACAGATCCTACCGACTGCGCCAGTAGAAAAATAAACACACGTGATTTAGGTTTAACTCAAATTATATGACCTTAAATTCACTTCAAGTGCTTAAACAATAATGATTTCCTAATCATAAGCTTACTTACTCGCCACCCACACTACGAGCTCCTATCTCTGAGTATACGAGGCGTAGTGTGAGAGAGGCGTTTAGGAGTTGAGTTACACACGTACATATGTAGTCGACATATATACGTATATATGTCACTTGTATATTAAATATGGTTTTGCTAGTAGTATGAAGTATGCTACTCATTATATATATGTGTATATATAGATATATGTATTTTTGTCTTTGTATGATACTTTTATTTATATGTATTACATATTATTTATATATAGATTTTATTGTTTATTATTAATCGCGTTCATTATGGTTTTGGTTTGTACGTACGGATTGTAAAACGGTGTATTTTTAATTAATTAGTGTTTGATTTTATGTATGCGTTTGCGTTCGCTTGTTTTCGGTGATCGGTTCTTCGGTATTTGGAAGAAAACACAATTTCACTAGTGGTCAAGTTAGTAGGCCAGTTTGTGGAGTACATCTACTACTCTTATATGACCATCTCGTCCTCGATGTACCTTTTCAATGCGACCTAGTCGCCATTCGGTTGGGGGAAGGCATTCGTCCTGTATGATGACGCATTCGCCTGTACTGCGTTCCTTCTGGATCGTTTTCCATCGATATCTCTTATGGAGATCTTTAAGATAGTCCTCCTTCCATCTGTGGCTGAATTCATGATGGAGAATCTTTCCCATCGATTTATTAAACTGAGTGAGTCTCCTTCTGTCTCAGGTATGGCGAGAAGAGGAGCTCCTCTGAGGAAATGTCCAGGTGTAAGAGCTGTGAAATCGGAGGGATCTTGCGAGAGTGGTGATATAGGTCTTGAATTTAATACGGCTTCGATACGAGTGAGTAGTGTAGTAAACTCCTCATAATTGAATTTATGATTACCAGCCGTTTTCTTTAAATGGGACTTAAAGCTTTTCACGTCTGATTCCCAAAGTCCACCCATGTGTGGAGAACATGGAGGTATAAACTGCCAATCGATCCCTTGGGGTGCATATTTTGTAACTATTTCAGGGGATACTTCTTTCATAAAGTTAATGAACTCTTTCTCGGTGGCTCTTTGAGCTCCGATAAAGTTTTTCCCATTGTCGCTCATAATCTATGAGGGAAATCCGCGTCGTCCGACAAAGCGTGCAAATGCTGCGAGGAAAGCCGCAGTTGTCATATCTGAACAAAGCTCGAGGTGTACTGCCTTTGTCGTAAAACATACAAAAACAGCCACATACCCTTTTCTAAAGGAAGAAGATCTTAACATCGAGGCCTTTATCTAGAAAGGTCCAGCAAAATCAACCCCGGTAATAGTAACAGGTAGAGCATAATTGCAGCGTTCAGGTGGTAAAGCTGCCATGATCTGCGTACGCATTTTATGTTTGTACAAGGTACATTGTTTACACATAAAAATCGTCTTTTTAAGTTGTGGCTTTAGTCGCGATATATAAAATTCTTGTCGGACCATTTGCTGCATCAAGCGATGCTCACCATGTAGTGTAAGCTGGTGAAGGTATATTAAGAATAAATGAGTAAAACGGGATTTCTCAGGTATAATAATGGGATGCCGTTCGTTGTAACTGAGGCTGGAATTCGCTAATCTTCCATTTGCCCTTAGTAATCCCTTAGCGTCCAAGAATGGATTTAAGACGAGAAGAGAGCTTCCCGTTTTAAGAGTGGTCGTCTTTCGACCAACTTTGCTTTCTCTCGGCTGAAATAGCGAGTTTGGGTGTAGGTTATGAGACTAACTTTGGCATGTTGCAAATCGGTATGCGTTAGTTGTACGCAAGGATCTTTTGGTATCCCTTTCATTTTTTGTTTCAGTCTTTCGGTGAATTTGTGCATGTAAGCGACTACTCTTAGTGCTCTAGGAAATGAAGAAAATCGTATCATACTCTTCTGGAGTGATATGAAAATTTGAAATTCTCCGACTTTCCGGCGGTATTATATTACGAGCGGGAGACTTTGGCCAGAATTCATGTGATTCTCTTAGCCATGTTGGACCATTCCACCAGAGTGTAGTGCTTTTGAGGTGCAGTGGCTTGCAACTTCTTGTCCCAGGATCGGCTGGGTTATCCGCTCTTGCAACATGTTGCCATTTTGCTGGGCCAACTAAGTCTAAAATTTGGGATATTCGGTTGAATACATAGGTCTTCCAGCAATAGGGTGGTTTTTCTAACCACGCTAAAACTATCTCTGAGTCTGACCAAAGATACGTTTTGTGATCGGTTAATTTCAGATGGGCTTGAACTATTGAAATCAATTATGCTAACAGAAGAGCACCATTCAGTTCAAGCCGTGGCAGACTGAGTGTCTTCAAAGGTGCAACTTTGGCTTTGGCTACCAAGAGGTGTGCAGATATTTTGTTATCGTACTGTGTGCGTACGTAAACTGTTGCGCAATAAGCCTTTTCAGAGGCATCACAGAAACCGTGTGATTCTGTGTTAATGTTAGGGGTGAAATTTACCCATCGAGGGATTCGAATTTCTGAAATAGTATGCAAAATGTTAGCAAATTGTACCCATTTTGTTAAACGTACAGGTTTTACCTGTTCATCCCATTCAGTGCCATCTTGCCACAATTCTTGAATGAGGATTTTTGCTTGAATTATTATTGGCGAAAGCCATCCTGTGGCGTCGAAAAGTTTTGTCACCGAGGAAAGTATTTGGCGTTTTGTACTGACGGACATTGCAGATATTGACTCAATTGTATATGAGAAGTGATCTGTTATCGCATTCCATTGAATCCCTAGGCTTTTTGTTGTACTGGCCGTTTCAAATTTAAGGAAATTTGTATCTAATAAGTCTTCCTTTTTTATGTCTTTTATTATTTCGGGATGATTTGATGTAATTTTCCTTAAGGGGAATCCCGTGTATCTTTGGAGATAAGAACGTAAAGAGCAGGAAAATAGCAATAACGCAAAGTATATGTATGCATGTATATATTTATATGCATATAGTGATGCTTAATGTTTGTGTGGTCTTTCGTTTCCCTTATGGGTTCGCACAATTGTCACATATGTACATATGTATGTAATACGTATGCATATGCAATATAACGAAATGCGCGGAAAATAAGTAAACAATTTTTTATATATTCGTAAATATGTCAATATTAAATATGTGATGTTTAATTTGAATTTTTCAATGTTTCAATGTTGATATGGATATCCTCCATGTACTTGTATTTCGATTCCGTTTTGTTCCGTTTTTTTTTTTTGTGTTTAAAGTTCGCTGACCGGAGTAATAAATATATTTTATATATTATTACGTGTATGTAGGTATGTATATATTTGTACCCTTTTTATTGGTACGTTATATTAAGACAAAGAGAAAACGTAAGAGAGATAAACGAGAAATAATTGGATCGCGATATACATATGTACATATGTATATGTACAAATGCAACTTAGTCAAGCCGCCTGATGATTTTATTGCACTTGTAAACATTTTGGAAACAAGATTTTTAGAAGAATTCGACAGTAATTGTCATAAAATAGGATTAGGAGACATTCTTTTTAATAAAATGAAAGATGGAGGATGGAGTCATGTGTAGAAGTTCACGCAAGTGAAGAAAGTTCTCTGATCGCCATTCACTTGGGAGTGGCCAGAAACGATTATTTTACACATGGCTCAAGCAGCTCACTACTTCCGGTCTTTGACCAAGTATCCTCTGGGTAGCCTAAGAACATCCGTTCGAAGGTGAGCTAATGTGAGAAGGCGAAACATTCCCTACATAGGGTTGTGCGCTGGGCTTGGGACCCGCCACGTAAAAAACAATACCAATGAAAACGAAAACACAGCCTCGGATGAGAGACCCCCCTTTTGATGACAACCATGGCAAACGGAATAAGGACTACGATTTGAGGGCATGCACCTGGAATGTCCGGACCCTTAATTGGGAAGGTGCCGCTGCCCAGCTGGTTGATGTCCTCGCAAAACTAAAGGCTGACATCACCGCCGTCCAAGAAATGCGATGGACGGGACAAGGACAGAGACGAGTAGGTCCTTGTGACATTTACTACAGTGGCCATATAAAGGAGCGCAAGTTTGGTGTTGGATTCGTGGTGATAGAGAGACTCCGTCGCCGAGAACTATCAGTCACTCCGTTGAATGAACGTCTAGCCACAATCCGCATCAAAGCGAGGTTCTTCAACATATCGCTGATTTGCGCCCACGCCCCGATGTCAAAATCGTGCTTGGCGACTTTAACGCCAGGGTGGGCAAAGAAGGTATATTTGGCACTACGGTCGGTAAATTCAGCCTCCACGACGGAACATCCCCAAATGGGTTGAGGCTGATTGACTTCGCCGGGGCCCGAAATATGGTTATCTGTAGTACTAGATTCCAGCATAAAAAGATACATCAAGCTACCTGGCTGTCTCCGGATCGAAAAACTACCAACCAGATCGATCATGTCGTGATAGACGGAAGACACGTCTCCAGTGTTCTAGATGTGCGTGCGCTCCGAGGTCCTAACATCGACTCGGATCACTATCTTGTTGCAGCTAAGATTCGCACCCGCCTCTGTGCAGCAAAAAACGGACGCCACCAAACACAAGGAAGGTTCGACGTCGAGAAGCTGCAATCAACACAGACAGCCGAACGATTTTCTACTCGGCTTGCACTCCTGCTCTCTGAGAGCACTCGTCAACAACTCGGTATAAGGGAAGGAACTGTGGGACGGCATTTCAAACTCCTTACGTATAGCTGCAACCGAAACCATTGGTTTTCGGAAAGTGCAAAAGAACTGCTGGTACGACGAGGAGTGCCGGCAGAGCTATTCAAACACGGCGGCAAAGAACTGATAAGGAGCATGCATCAGCTTCTTTGCAAAATATGGTCGGACGAAAGCATGCCCAACTATTGAAATTTAAGTGTGCTATGCCCAATCCATAAAAAAGGAGACCCTACAATCTGCGCCAACTACCGTGGGATTAGCCTCCTCAACATCGCATATAAGGTTCTATCGAGCATATTGTGTGAAAGATTAAAGCCTACCGTCAACAAACTGATTGGACCTTATCAGTGTGGCTTTTGACCTGGCAAATCAACAACCGACCAGCTATTCACCATGCGCCAAATCTTTGGAAAAGACCCGTGAAAGGAGAATCGGCACACACCACCTCTTCGTCGATTTCAAAGCTGCTTTCGACAGCACGAAAAGGAGCTGCCTTTATGCCGCGATGTCTGATTTTGGTATCCCCGCAAAACTAATACGGCTGTGTAACACGAAAAGCTCCGTCAGGATCGGGAAGGACCTCTCCGAGCCGTTCGATACCAAACCAGGTTTCAGCCAAGGCGATTCCCTATCGTGCGACTTTTTCAACCTGCTTCTGGAGAAAATAGTTCGAGCCGCAGAACTAAGTAGAGAAGGTACCATCTTCTATAAGAGTGTACAGCTGCTGGCGTATGCCGATGATATTGATATCATTGGCCTCAACACCCGCGCCGTTAGTTCTGCTTTCTCCAGGCTGGACAAGAAAGCAAAAGAAATGGGTCTGGCAGTGAACGAGGGCAAGACGAAATATCTCCTGTCATCAAACAAACAGTCGTCGCACTCGCGACTTGGCACTCACGTCACTGTTGACAGTCTTTGAAGTTGTAGATAATTTCGTCTATCTTGGAACCAGCGTTAACACCACCAACAATGTCAGCCTAGAAATCTAACGCAGAATAACTCTTGCCAACAGGTGTTACTTCGAACTGAGTAGGCAATTGAGAAGCAACGTCCTCTCTCGACAAACAAAAACCAAACTCTATAAGTCACTCATAATTCCCGTCCTGCTATATGGTGCAGAGTCTTGGACGATGTCAACAACGGATGAGTCGACGTTACGAGTTTTCGAGAGAAAAGTTCTGCGAAAGATTTATGGTCCTTTGCGCGTTAGCCACGGCGAATACCGCATTCGATGGAACGATGAGCTGTACGAGATATACGACGACATCGACATAGTTCAGCGAATTAAAAGACAGTGGCTACACTGGCTAAGTCATGTTGTCCGGATGGACGAAAACACTCCAGCTCTGAAAGTATTCGACGCAGTACCCGCCGGGGGAGGCAGAGGAAGAGGAAGACCTCCACTCCGTTGGAAGGACCAAGTGGAGAAGGACCTGGCTTCGCTTGGAATATCCAATTGGCGCTACGTAGCGAAAAGAAGAAACGACTGGCGCGCTGTTGTTAACTCGGCTATAATCGCGTAAGCGGTGTCTACGCCAATTAAGAAGTAGAAGAAGAAGAGAGCTCGTTTTAGATATCACTGCACTTTCTACATATAGTATGTACATACATATGTATTACGCTTTGATATGTTTTACACAATCCTGCTTGTTTTTGTTGATCAAAAAACAATGGGTATTGCGGATGCCAATGTGGACTTTGAAGCAATGTGTGTATCTACATAGTATGTCTCCGTCCGGAATTTTTTTTTGTTTCACTACTCCATTGTGACTCCCACTCTGGCTCGAAGGACCAATGTTTGCTTCCTTCCTCTTTGTCCTCACTTACCTCGGCACTTAAAACTTCACACTTCAAAAATTAAAGAAAATACACAGTTTTTTTGTTTTATTTAAAATTACGGCATATCACATATGAATACATTGAAAATTGATCACATTATAATTAAATTATGTTATTTTCAAAGTAATATTTTTAGTTAATGTACACATAAGAGTTACTTTTTAAATATTTCATATGTTTGATAATATATTATAAATTCACAAATATGTAAGTATGTAGATATGCTATACATGTATTATGTCATATACATACATCATAATATCCTAAAAAACTTAATATATTACGATAATATTATATGTGTTGCGTCAAGCGACTTTATCCGTCTAAAAATAATGGTTTAATAAGAAATTTGTAAAATTAATTAAAGAATCTATGAATATTATTAAATGTTGTTTTTTATATCATGTAAATACTTACCATTTTTATATTAACAAAAAAGAAAACATCTATTACAAATCTATTAGAAGGCTCTATTACCGTGTATTATAAGATTGCTGAATTATATCTACCCATACTTACCCCTCTCTTATATGTATATACTTACCACTAGATTATGCCGTTAGGCTAATTTTTAAGCTAAGCCATGAAATCTGTTTAATAAAGAATTCACTTGTATAATAACCAGAAACGGTTGGAGGTGATGTGAATAAATGAATAAGAAATCTAAAAACAAGAGGAACAGAATACGTGTTAATAAATGAAAATAAATTCGGGGTATACATACATACATACGTTCAGTTACCGAAGATTCAAAAACAAAAAAAACGGAAAGTAACACATACCAAACATACTTACCCATCAGTCGAAAGAGAAAAGTGCGTGAGCAACGACAGTATTCGACAATTTGATTAAACGGATAACTACAGTGGAGTGCGCAAATAAAGTCAGGCTTAAAAAATACATTTATTTTGCTAGAAAGTGCAGTTAACAACCAATAAAACCGCTAAATTGCTGTTCGGTGTAATTGTAATTTCTGTAAAAAAAAAATATATATCTATACCGCTAAGTGCTGCTGTGCTGTTATACAAAAACCAAAAAAAAAAAAAGTGCCGCTAGTGCCGTTGACTCAAAGTACTAAAAAAAAAAAAATTTGAAGTCCAACACCGGTAAAAAAAACCGAAATTGCCGTTGGGTACAACAAATTAAAAAAAAAAAAAAAAAACAGTATACTAATTACGCAAGGGTCTGTGCGTCAACATCGTCATCATCGCTGCTGCTGCGTCAACGCTAACCTTCGCTTCACTGCTACGTCAACTCGACGATATCGACGGTACATCCACTGCTGCTGACACTTCGTGGGAATGAGCTGCAATTGCATAGTTTGCAAAAGGGAAGTGAACGCAGACAAACCGCCGACGCATTCACAAGAGGTAACGAGTGCGAATCACTGAAAGTAGTGCGAATCAAAGAAAAAGACAAGTACGAAAATTAAAAACAAAACAAAGAGCAAGTGCACACTTTCAGTTTTTGGCTCTCCCTCTTTTCATTTTCACATACGTATATATTTATATTATCGAATACATTTATCATATCATAATATTCAAACACGTATATATACATACATATGCATTTGTGCATCTATGCATCTGAGTGAAAGGGGGATTGTGGGATTTGCGGTAGCAATTTTAATTGAACATTAAGGTGCGACACTTTTATATATTGCAGACAAAGATTTTTAAACGAAATAAAGTTTTACAATCCGGTTCTTTGGAAAAATTTCTCGTTAAAAAAAAACATTTTCAAGAACGTTCAACTGTGCTATTGCTCATTTTTGCATACCTCCTCGGTTTGGCTTTCGTATACCTTAACAGCTTGCCCCACTTTTAAAACTCTCTCTGTTCAACAGAGATTTGAGTTTGTTAAATCGGTGCCCTTAGGCATAAATTGTTTGCGTAAGGGACATACGGTATCCAAATGCAGAGCGGATCGATGTCGCGCGTTTAATCGGTCCCACCACACATTACTGCACCAGTATCCTGTATCCTTCGCTGCTGAACCTCATCCGCAACCAACAACAACTACACACGCAATGCATACAATAAGTGTGCCTGATCGGGCAATGTTGGCAACAGCAGTTATTCTGGTGAGATCAAGCTGTGGAGAGTACCTGCCCGCAAGAGCCTTGCTAGACTCAGGAAGTCAAGTCAACTTCATGACGGAAGATTTGGCCCAAAAACTGCGGATTCGACGCCAAAACAGGACATTAAATATTATAGGGATTGGAAATTCAAGTACAAAAGTCGGGGCCAAATTAAGCGCATTCGTTAAGTCGCGCGTAAACAATTATGAATTTTCGGCGGAATTCTGGATTATGCGATGTATTTCGGCTAATCATCCAGACCATACCATTAATATTAATGGTTGGAAAATTCCGCACAATATTAAATTGGCGGATCCAGAGTTCCAAAAATCTCAAAAGATCGATATGTTATTAGGAGCAGAAACCTTTTTCTATTTGTTAGCGGTTGGTCAAATTAAAAGTGGCCCTAATCAACCAACGCTACAGAAAACTCTTTTGGGATGGATTGTTTCTGGCAAATATGTCTGCAGTCTTAGTCCTCCTCCCGAAGTAAATAGCACATTATGCCAAACTAAAGAAGACTTAACGTCAATAGATTCAGTAGTCCAAAAATTCTGGGCTCTGGAGGAACTTCCTTCAGAAACAAGTGGCAACAAACTCACACCTGAGCAAAATGAGTGTGAACAATTTTTCGTCAATACAACTGAAGTATGTAATTTAGGGTATTGTGATATGGGTTGGTAAAGTGATATACCAGCGTATTTTCTAAACTATGCACGTCTGCACAAGAATATTTTCATGAGTCATATGGCAACGGGAAAAAAGTGTTACTGCAAAGCAGCGGATGACACACAGCGCTTAGATTACCATCAGTGTGCAAAAACATTTTCAGCTTCACAGTCATCAATAATTTAGCGTGCTCTTCAAAAGAAGACAATTCCAAAATTTGTGTAGATTTTTAACTTCTTATATTTTAATTTGGTTACTGGTAAATATATTTAACAACTTTTCAAGTAATTATATATTTTTATGAAATTAATTACTATGAAAAAATTTTTAATTCATAAAAGCTCTAGTTTGGGTAATGTGATATGGTAATAGTTGTTCAATGTGATATAGTATATCACATTAAAAACACATTATATTATATTAAACAAATAACGTATTTAATAAAAACAATGCAGTAATAACATAAATTAAAACCATAGGTCATGCCGAAAAAGGGGGAAATTCGTAAGTGGAATGCAGAAAACATGAAAAAAGCAATCCAAGCTGTTAGAGGTGAAAAAATGGGAATATTGTTGGCATCGAAAACGTACGGTGTTCCATTTGCAATTTTGCAAAGAGCTGCTCGTAGTGATAAAAAAGTCGATGATGTTTTAGCTACGCCATTAGGCCGGAGATCGGTCTTTAGCAGAGACGTCGAATTGGAGCTGGTAAGATATTTAAAAGATATGGAGGCAAAATTTTGGGGGGGGGGCTTACTTGTAGCGATGTCCGCTCGCTTGCTTTTCAAATAGCGAAGCGCAACAATATTGTGAATCCCTTTTCTATAACGAAGGAATGTGCTGGAAGAGATTGGTTGCGCGCATTTCTTAAAAGACATAAGACTGAAATAAACATACGCAGTGCTACTGGAACTTCATTAGACAGAATAAAAGGCTTCAATGAGGAGAACGTAAACAAGGTGCTGCCTTTGTTCCCCCGTACTTCATTTTTCCAAGAAAAAAACCTTCTCTGCATTTAATGAAACATGCTCCACCTGGCTCCGATTCTGCCTGTCACATATCCGGATGGATACAAATTCCAATATTTACAATGTGGTTTGACCATTTTATGCGGTTTACACATCCTTCTAAGGAGAACCCAGTCCTTTTGATCTTAGATGGTCACTATAGCCATACAAGAAATATTGAGGTTCTTGATAAAGCTCGTGAAAATGGCGTTATAATTTTATCCTTGCCACCCCATTGTACGCATAAAATGCAACCTTTGGACAAATCCTTTATGGGACCTCTTAAAACATACTATAATGAGGAAATAAGACGATTTATGCGTGAAGAAGGCCGAAAGGTGCCACAATTTGATGTTGTAGAACTCTTTGCAAAAGTATGGGGATTTTTCCATTTGATAAGAACAAGTTTCAGGAAAGCGATTTTATTCATGAAAAACATCGAGCGAAAGACGCACAAATCAGAGATGAAAGCGATTTAGAAGAACCGATCGCTAGCACAAGTAAAGCAGCCATGCAGCACTTAATCACGCCATGGGAGATCTCACCTCCACCTAAGCTGATACAGAAAACTATCTCGAGAGATAAGCGTTCAGAAGCGACAATACTTACAACATCACCATATAAGGCATATAAGGCAGCGTAAGTAAGCATCAAAAATACTGAAAACCGCAAAACGAAGAAAAGCGTGAAGCGGGCATTAATGCCGGGTAAAGTAGCTGGGAAAATACAACGGTTAAAGCAGACTAGGAAAAGTGCATCAAGCGAGTCGGATAAAAGTTTGATATTACCCAGTTCAGACGAGGAATGTTGGGCAGAAATTCCTCCTACTAAGGATACCGTCTGCGCTTTTTGCAGTAAAACCTTTGGGGCAGATGGGGAAGTCATGACTTGGACTCCATGCTTGCAATGCGACTTAGTTTGGGCACATAGCAAATGCCTCCCTAAACGTCAGGCAATATTCGTTTGCGAGTCTTGTGAATGACTTTTCAAATATTTTGCTATGTATACCATCTATTACAAATGCTTACATACTTTATTGAATTTTTATTTGTTTCTTTTATAATATCATTTTGTTTTGTTTATTTTTTGTATAAAATATAATATATGAATTTTTGCTTTAAATAAATGAATTAATTTTATTAAATAAAAACCATAATTTTGGTTTGGGTAATTTGGTATGGTATATCATATTAGCCGATGGGGTATATCACATTACCACCCCATTTTTACAAACCGACGTTTTCGACTTTTTATAGTTTGAAACAAATATCTTCCTCAATCCTCGAAATATGTTGGGAAATGCCTGAACCTATCGCATTAATAGAAATTATACTAGTTTCCTCTTCAAAATGTTGATTAGTCATCGAAAAAGTATGCCTATATCACAATACCCTAAATTACTCTACCTTCAGGAAGGCTTCAAGTCAGAATGCCCTTTAAGGCTGACCGTAAGTTACTCGGTCGTCGAGTCGTACTTCTTCTCAAATTTCATTAAATGAACTTTTGATGGTAGGCCCAACCATCCAAGAAGAGTTGTACTCAACTCTTCTTCGTTTTCGTTTACATAAATACGCTTTAACGGCAGACATTACTAAAATGTACCGCCAAATAATCACACATGAAGAAGACAGAAACTGTCAGCTCATTGTGTGGAGAGAGCATCCTTCAGAGCAAATTCAAATTTTTCGTCTTAACACCGTAACATACGGCACTGCGCCTGCACCATTTCTCGCAACACGGTGTTTACAAATGCTCAGCGATGCTAATACAACTAAATACCCACTCGGTTCATTGGCCATTAAAAGAGACTTTTATGTCGATGACTTATTGACAGGGTCTGAAAATTTTGAGTCTCTAGATCTTATAAGAAGTGAAGTAATTAAAATACTAAACTCGGCCGGATTCACCTTAACGAAGTGGTTTTCGAACCACCCTAAATTTTTCGACATTAATTGTACTGAAAAATCATTAAGCTTCAATAACAAAAACTCAACTAAAACACTAGGAATCCATTGGTTGCCGAAAGAGGATTTGTTTCGATTTGTTTTGGATGCCAATTTTCATGATCTGCGAGCTACTAAACGAAACATACTATCAGTCTCTGCTCGCCTTTTCGATCCTCTTGGATTATTAGCCCCACTAGTTACCAAAGCAAAAATCTTATTGCAAGAGCTTTGGATCCAAAAACTAGATTGGGATAAGTCGATTCCATTGCGCCTTAATACTAGCTGGCAGAATTTCAAAGCCAACCTACTGCAGCTGTCATCAATTAGCATTCCTCGATACGTAAATCTAGAGTCGAATGCTATCTGCCAAATACATGGTTTCTCCGACGCTTCAAAAAGAGCGTACGGATGCTTCATATACATACGAAGCCAATCTGCTAGTGGTGTCAAATGTACGCTGCTTACTGCAAAGTTTAGAGTGGCTCCGCTGAAGACCAATTCTCTTCCGCGTCTCGAGCTCTCGGCAGCACATCCTCTTGCCAAATTGTGGTCACGAATTGCGCCAATGTTGAATCGACAATTTGAAAAAATTATATTTTGGACAGACTCGGAAATCGTATTGCATTGGGTAAAGACGCATCCATCTTCATTACAAACCTTTGTTGCAAATAGAGTGTCTGAAATCCAAGAATTGACTGACAATATGAATTGGCGACATGTGCCAACAAAACAAAATCCTGCGGATCAAGTGTCTCGGGGTTGCAACGTGGATGAATTGAACAATTCAATATGGTTTGGCGGTCCACAGTTCCTCCTAGAAGACCCCACTTTATGGCCAATTAACACTCACTTCCAGCTCTCTTCAGACGATGAAGCATTAGAGAAGAAGAAAAATACTTTCACACTAGCCATAAATGTGAAAGAGAACTCAATAGGGGAGACCGGGGTACCTGCGGCACTTTTTTTTTGAACCAGGATATCTCAGAAAATATCCAACGAATCGAAACTTATATAATCTTTAACGAGTCTCACATTATTTAAAAAGATGTTGGTGAAACTTTTCTTGAAATTGGAGCGGAGACAAATTTATTGAAGGTTAATTGAAAAGAGTCAAATCTGCTGAATGTACCCCGGGGCGGGGTAGCTCCGGCAATTGCTGGGGAACCTTCGTCGTTCATGTGGTGAGATTTAGTTATTAAATAAAAATCCCTTTTTTATATTTTTGGTACTTTAGTTGCCTTCTTGGCTTTAAAAAATATAAAGTTATTTGATGTTGAAGCCACTTAGATCGATTTCGAATATATATTTAGTGCGACTACGTGATGTTGAAGCAGGATTCACCGGGTTAGGAAGTTTAAATATAATTTCGCTTTTCAAAACCAATGATATATCCTTGTTCTCGGGCTTGACAAATATAGGCTGCAGAACATCAAGTTTCCTAAGAAAGCTAACTGTGAATGTACATTCACTAAGGCTCTAAATGATTTCAGCAACATAATAAACTTTTGTTTACAGGTTTGAGGAGGTGCGGCAAGAACATAATCTCCCACATTCAGTTCAAAGTTATCAGTCAATTCATTATTTGAAAAATTCTCCATCTCCGGCGTTTCTTTGCCACCAACGAAAGATCCAACTGATTGGTCAGTGTCTGCGTATTCAACACTTATGTTACTTTCGTCAGAAGAATCAATATCATTTCTAACGGAACCTTTAGGCTTTTTAGTCTTCAGCTGGATTTTTATACTCTCGCAACAATGTTGCTAACGAGAGTATTATAGTTTTGTTCACATAACGGTTGTTTGTAAGTCCTAAAACTAAAAGAGTCAGATATAGGGTTATACATACCAAAGTGATCAGGGCGACGAGTAGAGTCGAAATCCGGATGATGTCTGTCTGTCCGTCCGTCCGTCTGTTCGTCCGTCTGTCCGTCCGTCCGTGCAAGCTGTAACTTGAGTAAAAATTGAGATATCATGATGAAACTTGATACACGTATTTCCCATAAGAAGGTTAAGTTCGAAATTGGGCAAAATCGGCTCACTGCCAGGCCCACAAAATGGCGAAAACCGAAAACTTATAAAGTGTCATAACTAAGCCATAAATAAAGATATTAAAGTGAAATTTGGCACAAAGGATCGCATTAGGGAGGGACATATTTGGACGCAATTGTTTTGGAAAAGTGGGCGTGGCCCCGCCCCCTACTAAGTTTTTTGTACATATCTCGGAAACTACTATAGCTATGTCAACCAAACTCCATAGAGTCGTTTTCTTCAGGCATTTCCATATACAGTTCAAAAATGGAAGAAATCGGATAATAACCACGCCCACCTCCCATACAAAGGTTATGTTCAAAATCACTAAAAGTGCGTTAACCGACTAACAAAAAACGTCAGAAACACTAAATTTTACGGAAGAAGTGGCAGAAGGAAGCTGCACCCAGGCTTTTTTTAAAAATTGAAAATGGGCGTGGCGCCGCCCACTTATGGACCAAGAACCATATCTCAGGAGCTACTAGACCGATTTCAATGAAATTCGGTATATAATGTTTTCTTAACACCCTGATGACATGTACGAAATATGGCTGAAATCGGTTCACAACCACGCCTTCTTCCAATATAAAGCTATTTTGAATTCCATCTGATGCCTTCTCTGTATAATACGAGTATAAACATTAGGAACCAATGATTATAGCGGAATAAAACTTTACAAAAATACGGTATTTGAAAAATATGTAAATGACGTATTATGAAATCTCGATTATCACTTTACCATGCGAGAGTATAAAATGTTCGGTGACACCCGAACTTAGCCCTTCCTTACTTGTTTTTTAATATTTTTTGTATTTTTGTTCTTACGAGCATTTTTTTTACCTAGAAACTGAATGTTTCTTTTTGCTGTTTGAGAGTTTATTGTAGACGCTTTTTATTCCATCCGTTTTTTCTCACACGAACTAGTCCAAATTCGGGAGCAGCCAGATCGTGCAGTGGTTGTAGAAGCGTTTAAACGGGAAATGGGACGAATTTGTTCTGGTGTTCGGGAAACAGGTGCACTAACACTTTGATCTAGCTGAAGTGGGTATGTAATATTAACAATATTATCAGGCTGAAGCGGAAGAGGTTCAGTCAAACTATCCTCATCCGTATGATCTGCCGGAGCGAACTCATATTCGCTAAAATTTTGGGAGTTGAAAGGATATATTCCTGTTGACTGGAAACCACTGATTATATTTTCAGGGGGCAAGTGCGCAAGTGAAAAAGTTCGTAAATGACAAAAAGCAACTCTGTAAGGCGACAAGCACATTGGAAATTGCGTTTTGCGCATTTATTTTTACCCCTTCGCAATGGCAGCACTCTGTATTGCGTAAACGACTGTCAAATCTGTGCGTTTAACGTATTTTTGATTCGATATCAAACTGGCAAGCGCAACGGACAAAAAATGTAAGTTTATAAGACATATTTGTAGTTTTAATTAAAAAAAAAGATTTATTTAACAGGGAACATTTTAAAAATAAACAAACAAACCCAACACAGTTCGAAATTTTAATCAATTACATGAAAACACATTCGGAACTTTCCAAAGGACAACTGAAAACTGTGGACGCGAAAAATGCTGCAAATAATTTATGGAAAGAGTTGGTATGTGACCTTAATGCTGCGGGGCCACCATCGCGCGATGTTTTAAAATGGAAAAAGGTAAAAAAAATTAATTATAAATGATTTTTGAAGCACATATTACTTAATTATTTAAAGGTTTGGTCGGATTATAAAACTCAGTTGAAAGCAAAAATGCGTCGGAATAAAATCAGTATTTCTGGAACTGGTGGTGGTCCTCCAAGTCATTGCTCCTTAACACCGTTGGAGGAGCAGGTTAGTGAGCTTCTGGCAATCGAAATATCCGTCAGTGGAATAAGCGGCACCTCACCAAGTGGGTCAGACATTACAACCGACGAATTCCGACAGAATGAACCAACGCCAGTGGATGAAATGCCACATTGTTCACGTCAGAGAGTCGCTCCGCAAAAGAAAGATAGCCTTTTAAATAAGCAGGTGGATAACCAAATCGCTTATCACAAAGGTTCATTAAAAGTGTTGTCTGAAATTAATGTAAACCTAAAAGTGATTTCAAAATGCATGAAAAAAAAACATAAAATGAGTAAAAAAAATATAAATTGGCTGTTGAAAAATTCGAACACAAAAAAAGGATTGATTTGGACAAAACAAAACTAAAATTTGCAACATTAGAACTAAAAAAGCAAATGCTAGAAATTGAACGGCCCGCCGAATAAAAATATTGTGTTTTAGTTATTGACATTGAAGTCTGTTACTTATTTTTTTAATACTTACTGATAATTATTTATTGAATTAAAAATGTATTTTTTGTTTATGTGATAGTTTTTTCTTTTCATTACATATATAATACTGACATATATAGATATAGTATGTATACACATGTGCAAGAGACTAAAGCTTTATATCATTAATGTGAATTTTAATCAAATAAATGTGAAAATATGAAAAATTAAAAAGTTTACTTTATTGAATAGTGTTATATGTTTATAAACTAATCATACTGTTTTTTATTTGATCTCTTAAACGTTAAGCAATATTGGTTTCATTCGCATTTCCTATGGTTTCAGTATAACTAGTATCGACTTCTTCAACTTCTACTGGTATATTTACAGGTGATTCCACATTAAAAAGAGTGCAAATATTATGAAGTGCACAACATACGTTTAAAATTTGCACCACTTTTTCTGGGGCATAATGCAGTTCTCTAGCAGCTAAAAGGCATCGGAACCGCGCTTTTAATACTCCAAATACTCGTTCGATAAGGGATCTGGCTTTTGAAAATTTGTAGTTGTAGTAACTTTCAGCAGAGTTTTCAGCAGCATTTCTATATGGAGTTAAAAGCCATTGCTCAAGCGGATAACCAGAATCGCCTATGAGAAAATAATTAAGTTAGCAAAATAATTGATGCATATAATAGCTAACAAGTAAAATTAACGAATGTGTATATGCTCACCCAGAATGCGAATTCCTATTTCTCCATTCACATAGTTGGTTTGTAAATATTGGCGCTCGCTTGACAAATTCCACACATGTGAATCATGACACGCCCCAGCAAATCGACCGTTAATGGCTTTGATCATCATCTTATGATCACATATCTAGGTTTTGGAAACAATATTTACAAAAAAAAAACAAAGATAAATTAAAAAAAAAATTGCCTTACCACCATAGCGTTTATACTATGTTTTAATTTCCTATTAAAATATAAATGTTCATTTACTGCCGGTCGTATCATTTGGATGTGAGTACCATCCACCACTCCAATTACTCCTGGAATTCCAGACACTGAGTAAAAGGCTCGTTTCGCTTCATTTTTCTCCTCTGAAGTCATTGCAAAAGTTATGTGTTTTGGACACAGCACTTTCTCAATCGCTTTGCAAACTTCAAACACACAACGGGAAACAGTTTTTTGAGCTAGTCCTGTGTGGTGATCTTGTCCAATTTGCTGTTGATACCCTCCCTGCGCCAAAAATTTTAAAGTGGCCGCTAATTTCACAATTTCGGGTATTCCTGTCAACCTGCGTGGAGTTTTTAGCTCACTACTTATGCTGTCCAACACATATTTGAATGATTCCTTACTTAGGCGAAAGTTTTGCACGAAATTATTTACGAGTAAAAGCACAAACAAGTTTAAAGAATTGCATTACACTTTATCATTCAAACTTGCCTTTTTTCACTAAGACTCATCACATTGGACTTGTCTCTAATCATTTTCCGCTCCACTCGTTCATTTCGTTCGTTCGTTTCCTCCCACAACACAACGCAATCCATATTCACACTTTTTTTATTTATTTAAAATTACTTTCATATATTTATAAAACTCTTCAAATTTAATTTTATGTTTATCTGTCAATTTTCTACACTTCTTCACCTTTCTGTTATTGATTTTGTTTTCATTCTCCTTCGTTTCGGTCAGTAATAAAAGAATTGACTGGAAATTTGTCAACGTGAAAACAGTGCAACACTGTTTACAATGCGAAAGTGTTACAGAGTACCGATTTCCCTTCGCAACGCAATTCACTTTCGCAACGCATTGCTATTCGTAACGCCTTACAGAGTAACCACCCTGATCTGAATGCTCTTTGGAATGGTAAGTTAGACAGGTGGGCAACTTCGTATATCGTTATTCTCTTTCCTGGATTGTTTGTCATAAAATCAGTAAAATATGTTTGAAGAAATTTTTTAAATGGTCCGTTAAGTAAGAATCGGTCTCTCTTTAGAACATTTTGTGTTATTTTGAATGTGTTTAAGGACGTCTATAAACAATTCCGACATCATCCAACCACTTTTACTGACTAACCCCATAGACCCCGAAACACATCCATTTAAAAATTGGGAACTATGTCGTACGCATGGAAAAACGTAAGCTGGGGGAAGCCGATTTCCACTGGCGTTGATTATTGCTACAAGGGTGACCAAACTGCCTCTCTCAGCTGAAACAGCTTGCCCAACTTGTCGTTGACCCTTCGTTGCAATTATCTGAAAAGCACCTCGAATTTGTTAAACATTATAACCAAAATCGTTAATTAATTCACAAACCTTTGGCGAATCAACGACGGTCGTAATACCAGTTTCATCCAAATTGTATATATCATTTGGTTGAAATGAATACGCCTCATAAAGTTTTTTTAAGTTTAAATAAAATTCGTCGACAGCTTTTTTTGAGAAACCTTTTAGTCTTGCTAAACTAGTTTGCTCTGGCTTACGAAGAGTTAGGCTCGAATTCCGTTTCATAAAACCATATAGCCAATCCTCCCCAGTTTCTTTCTAAACATTCCATTTTTCAGGAAACTCTTTGCCGTTAGCGACAGCGTATTGGTATGCTAACTTCTGAAAACTTTTATATGATAACCCATATTGATAATAACAACACTGTTTAATGTAGTCCACTAGTTCGATTTCTTTCTTCATCGTAAAAACTTGTCTCCAGGTAAATTTTGACTGGTAAATAGCATCTCCAGCCGTGTGACCGGCTAAAGGATCTTGTTTCTTTACTCGGGGTTCGATGGTCTGCAGACGTTGGCGTTTCTACACCGTTTAAAACATCTGCAACTGCCTTTCTCATCTTGCTTTCGTCAATATTCGATTGTGCTTTACGCTTATAATTTCGAACCATTTTTCACTATCTATATAAATCTATAAAAAAAGAAATTATACGGGGCACCTTCGGCGAACTTGTATTTCTGCCCGGGGCACATTCGGCAAAAATATAGGTTCGCTGAATGTGCCCCAACACAAAACGCTGTATCTACCCCGAACATTCCCATTTTCGTTTTCTCTATTTTATTTTAAGTAATTCACTCTTTTTATCCCTTAATCACACTTTTTCGCAGAGTTAACATTCTCACCTTTTAGTTTTGATCAAAGTTTAAAAAAAAAGTGAAACACAAAAAGTTTAATACACTTTTATTTTAGAGTCGAAAACACAAAAGCACATGTAAATTTGTCGAATGCATAGAGAGAGATGTGAGACTACAAATCGATATTTTTTATGAGTGGTGGGTAAGTGTTCGATACTTTATGGTCAATGCAGATTGTTCCTTCATATCGAAAACGCGATTGCCGAATGTACCCCAAAGCCGAAGCTACCCCGGTCTCCCTTATTGGGCCTTATCGAAAAATTCTCTTCTCATCAAAAATTGCTTCGTGTGGTTGCCTATCTATTACGGTGGATTAGACGACCAAAAATGCCTACGGAGGGAAGGGACCTAACATCTGACGAATTACACTTGAGTTGTTTTAAAATTGTTCAAGTGATTCAACATTCGGAATTTGCGAATGAAATCCAAAAACTGACGAAAGGCACCACGCTACCCGCAAACTTGCAAAAACTCAATCCGTTTTTGCATGAGTACTCGGAAATGTCGCTTTCATTCAAATTAATCCGAGTAGGAGGTCGCCTTTTAAATGTACCTCTTCCATACGATGCCAAATTCCCATTATTACTAAATAAGAATTCGCACTTCGTTATCAGTTATTTACGGTTCCTGCACTTTCGAAATCACCACGCAGGGGCAAAAGCGTTGGTTGCGCTTCTTCGAGAACGCATATGGGTGATTAATGCAAGAGAGGCATGCAGTAGAACCGTAAGGAACTGTACACACTGCTTTCATTATAAGCCGAAGTTGCAAACCCAAATAATGGGAAACTTGCCAGTTGAAAGACTTCGAGCGCTACGACCCTTTCTTATATGTGGCGTAGATTTTTGTGGTCCAATTTATACTATATTGAAAATACGCGGTCGACCACCCGTAAAAACCTATATCGCTGTTTTCGTTTGTTTCACGTCTAAAGCAGTACACTTAGAATTAGTTTCTGACTTATCAACTAATTCCTTTATTCTCGCCCTAAAAAGGTTCATTGGTCGCCGAGGGATGCCACAGACGATACACAGCGACAACGCAACCAACTTCGTCGGCGTCGATCGCAAGTTGCGCGAACTCAAAGAGGCGTTTCTGTCCCAGTCTCCGGAAGTAATGGAATTCGCCGCCGAAGAAGGGTTCAAATTCGCCTTTATACCACCGAGGGCGCCGCACTTCGGCGGGTTATGGGAGGCGGCAGTGAAGTCCGCCAAACACCTCGCCGTACGCGCAATGGGCAACGTGCTGCTCACCGCCGAAGAGCTAGCAACACTGCTGGCCGAAGTGGAGGCCATCCTCAACTCGCGGCCCCTCGCACCGTTGAGCCAGGATCCCAACGACGGCGAAGCATTGACTCCAGCACACCTACTAATAGGGTGCTCCCGAGCCTTACCACCGGCACAAGTGTCAACGGACCCAATTCGCTATTGCGAGAGATGGCAACTTGTTTGCTGTCTCAAGCAACAGTTTTGGCGACAGTGGTCCAAAACGTACATTACCAGTCTTCAGGAACGCAACAAATGGCTGCACCCGAAACGCAACCTGCAGCCCGGCGATCTCGTCCTCATCCACGAAGACAACACGCCACCGCAGCAGTGGGCACTAGGACGAATCGCCGCAACCGTAGAAGGACGAGACGGAAAGGTGCGAGTGGCAGACGTGGCAATCAAGGCAGGCACCATTAAGCGCCCTATTCACAAGCTAGCCCTGCTGCCTATCGAAGTTGAAGGATCATAATCCTGTCAAGGTGGCCGGTGTTGCGTCAAGCGACTTTATCCGTCTAAAAATAATGGTTTAAAAAGAAATTTGTAAAATTAATTAAAGAATCTATGAATATTATTAAATGTGGCTTTTTATTACATGTAAATACTTACCATTTTTATATTAACAAAAAAGAAAACATCTATTACAAATCTATTAGAAGGCTCTATTACCGTGTATTATAAGATTGCTGAATTATATCTACCCATACTTACCCCTCTCTTATATGTATATACTTACCACTAGATTATGCCGTTAGGCTAATTTTTAAGCTAAGCCATGAAATCTGTTTAATAAAGAATTCACTTGTATAATAACCAGAATCGAGAACGGTCGTCTTTTTTTTATCGGCATTTTTTAAAAATCGCAAAGGCACAGGCAATTTCGCACGTTCATAACGAATCGCGCATCCCAATTAATTTATTATATTCTCAAAAAAGCTTGAGAAATTTTCAATATGTAAATTACATTTAATTTAAATTTTCATACGCGTCTACATATCAGCACATAATAACATACATATAAATGTGCATATGTAAGTACAATTCAAATCAAGATATTATGTTTATCAGGAATATAATATGCGCGAGTTAACAAACTGTTGTTTGTCGCGATTAAAAGAAATTATATTTATTTTGGCAGTACACTTATTTTCGTGTTGCCTTTTTTATACTCTCGCAGCAAAGTTGCTAAGGAGAGTATTATAGTTTTGTTCACATAACGGTTGTTTGTAAGTCCTAAAACTAAAAGAGCCAGATATAGGGTTATATATACCAAAGTGATCAGGATGACGAGTAGAGTTGAGATCCGTGCAAGCTGTAACTTGAGTAAAAATTGAGATATCATGATGAAACTTGGTACACGTATTTCTTGGCTCCATAAGAAGGTTAAGTTAAGGCTAACTGCCTCGCCCACAAAATGGCGAAAACCCAGAACCTATAAAGTGTCATAACTAAGCCATAAATTAAGATATTAAAGTGAAATTTGGCACAAAGGATCGCATTAGGGAGGGACATATTTGGACGTAATTTTTTTGAAAAAGTGGGTGTGGCCCCGCCCCCTACTAAGTTTTTTGTACATATCTCGGAAACTGCTACAGCTATGTCAACCAAACTCTATAGAGTCGTTTCCTTCAGGCATTTCCATATACATTTCAAAAATGGAAGAAATCGAATAATAACCACGCCCACCTCCCGTACAAAGGTTATGTTGAAAATCACTAAAAGTGCGTTAATCGACTAACAAAAAAAAGTCAGAAGCACTAAATTTTACGGAAGAAATCGCAGAAGGTAGCTGCACCCAGGCTTTTTTTAAAAATTTAAAATGGTCTGGCGTCGCCCACTTATGGACCAAAAACCATATCTCAGGAAGTACTGCACCGAGTTCAATGAAATTCGGTATATAATATTTTCTTAACACCCTATTGACTTGTGCGAAATATGGGTGAAATCGGTTCACAACCACGCCTTCTTCCAATATAACGCTATTTTGAATTCCATCTGATGCCTTCTGTGTATAATATATACATTAGGAACCAATGATGATAGCGGAATAAAACTTTACACAAATACGGTATTTGAAAAATATGTAAATGACGGATAATGAAATATCGATTATCATTTTATCATGCGAGAGTATAAAATGTTCGGTGACACCCGAACTTAGCCCTTCCTTACTTGTTCGTTATGGAATTCTGTCTGTTGTGTTTATAATGCGGGAATTTTATTAGGGCAATTCAGAATCTTGTGCATCTGAGCTTACAAAATTATGCATTTGCTAATATTTACCATCAACAGTGAACGTCTTTTTTGTGATTTCTGTGCAGCCCTTCCAAATACCATTAATTCACAGCTGATCGGTGAAGAAAAACATTGTTTGTAAATAAAATTTTCGGAAAATATGATGAAAAAAAGTTTTGAAAAATATGCCGAAAAAAAAGTTTTGGAAAGAGGAAAGATCGAACTTTTTAATAAACCCCCCCTCGACCCCCTAGAGGCCCTATAGACCTGAAGGGAGCCTTTTGAAAATGACCCAAAATCAGTGTTTTTGCTCATTTTTCCATACAAACTGAAACCAATGCAACCCAGCCAACATTTTTGTAAGTACTTTTAATATTCGTTGTAAATAAAGCTTTATTCAAATTCTTTTATTTTAGTTACAATTCTCTGCATTTGCACAATAAGAAAAGGGTTGCCATGGTTATTCTTTTTCGCGCCGCGCTTCAAAAAAAAAAACCATGGCAACCCTTTTCTTATTGTGCAAATGCAGAGAATTGTAACTAAAATAAAATAATTAAAATAAAGCTTTATTTACAACAAATATTTAAAAAATTAATTGTTAGTAAGTGAAAGGTGCATAATATAAGTGAAAAAGTTATTCACAATATAAAAATTATCAATGTAAAAGTTGTAAATTTTTCAACTTTAAATGCAAATATCTTTAAAACTGTAAGTCAGTATTTTAGCTTTTCATTCCTTTCTGCATTGGCGGTCTTCGGCCGCGCTTTAAAAAATAACTCTGGCCGGTCCAACACCGGCTACGCCATCCACAGTATTTTAGCATTGAACACCTTTTCGCGTTCACTTCATACATTTATTGCTAAGTGGGTTTAATTTATTCCCTTTTGTTCGTGCTTTCTCGGTAATTTGACAGTTCAAATTAGGCAGTCATTTTGGTTTTTCGCATTATTGAACTCAATGCACAAAAAAGTTTATTTTATTTAAAGATTTACAAAGAAATTAACCATCAAAAGTAATTAACAACATTACTAGTGGATTTTATAATTCATAAGTAATATATGTGCGTGAAAATGTATCCATAATTGGTTTGGTACAATGCACAACAGATGAAAATACACTAGCATATATTTAGAAATTTGCAAAAAATAGCATTTTTTAAAGAGAATTTGTGGAAAAATTTGTGAACCGATTTTTAAATATATATTATATATATATAAATATTTAAAATATATTTTAAAATAAAGTTCGATAATTTAAGCATACATGCGGGTTTAAAATTTTCAATTTGGTTCTATCGTTTAGGTACAGTGAACCAAAATTAACCGGCGCGATACTAAACTCGACCCGAAAAATTAACTGACGCTTTAATTGATGAAGCTGCTGAAGAAATTGTGGACATTGAAGGTAAGAAATACTTTTATGCTGAGTTTCACTTAAAAATAAATTTCTTCTAGAAATCGAAAGTGATGATGACGCAGTGGATGCAGTGTTAGATGAATTGGGTGACAATATATCTGTTGTTATGGAATGTCGGCGAGGAGTTTATAGCACAATACGTAAGTCAGACATTTGGCGCAATAATATTTTGACAACACTGGACGAAGACCGATTCCGCCAAATGTTAAGAGTAGATAGAGACCAATATAATATGCTGGTTGATTTAATAAAAAACGATGATGCCCGAATATATCGAAATAGCTCACTCTTTCAACAAAATGAGCAGCATTTTTCTTCACAGCAATGGATTGCTGGGGACTCGGCATACCCTTTATCTGGAATGTTAATAACCCCTTACAGAAGCAACGCAAGACATTTGGATAAAAATGCCCGAATTGCATTTAATTTACGGCACAGTAAATACAGGGTTGGAGTAGAGCATTGTTCTGGGGTTTTAAAAGAAAGATTTGGAAGCCTTAAGCAGCTAAGGATGCGTCTGTCTAACAAAAAAACCATAAATTATGCTGCCATGGTTTCTTGTCTGCTGTATTCCCCACAACATATTAATTAATAATGGTTCCACTTCGTTCGACGATGGTTCAGATCCATCAACTACTACGGAAGATTCTATTGAGCCTGATGAGCATATACCCAACAATGTTGGAGAAACTACATAAAAGACAAGCCATATACGCATAAATGTTTTCTTAAATGTATTTTAATTCATTTGTCAGTTTTTAATTACATATATATTAATAATAATTACATATATCTATACATTTAGTACAAGACAAACATGAAAAAGGTAACCCTTTGAAATTAATCACTTAAATCACTTACTTCTACTTCTGGAGCTTCCTGCAAGAAATCCGGTATACTCTGGATTTCTTTTTCGCTCCACTATTTGTTTGGCTTTTTCACGTTTAATTCTTTTTCTGTTTAAACCTGTTTGCTCCATTTCTTTTCATTGTTTGCTTTCATTTTTGACAACAGCTGATAATTTGCAATTATCAGAGGATTCTGATTTACAAATAAAATTGCTGAAAAAGTTCTTGCATTTTGAAACTTTTTGATAATTATTACTCTTTAAATGAGTTAAGCATCCACCTCCTCTACTCGATAAAACTGGCGCATCCTAATGGAACAGCTCAACTCACCACGTCCGATGACACCATACTCACTTACCACACTTCTACATCATTCAACCCACTCAACAAAGAGGATGGAAAAAAGGATAGCAAACATTATTTTTTTCGTTTACACCAGTCGTACCAAGCAATTCGTCGACAAAACATTCACTTGTGCACTGCGCCGCGTTAGAATAGTTATACCTTTTTGATACCAATCCCGCGCGTTGCACTAATTTGAAGAACCGAAGGAGAATCGGACAAATCGTTTCGTTACCCTCGAACCCGCTGATTTTTAAATAATAATTTCAATTGTAACTTTACTCACTTTTTATAAAAAGAAATTAAACTTTAATAAATCGAATTTTTACTTAATCTGAGTGTAAGTGATTTATTAACTATCTAATTGGTGGTGGGTGTTCCCACTAATTGGGCACCCAATTAAATATGGTCCTTCGAGCCTTACCGACAGCCACCTCGGATAATTAATAAAAAAAATAAAATTAAGAAAAAATATAAAAAAAAATTAAATAACATATATGTACATATGTATAAACAGTGCTAAAGTGCATAAATGTGTATACACAAATTGTGGCGACAAAACTTAAAAAAAGTGCAGTAAAACAGTACGGTGAACAAACCAAGCAAATGCTAAATAACATAATAAATACACACATAAGACAAAAGAAAAAATTCCGGCAACGAAAAATCTGCAGTTTATTGCCGAAATACATATACATAGATAAATACATACAATACAAAACTAAACAAAAACAAAGTGCAGTGGAACAAAAAACAAAAAAAAACAAAAACTGCGACATAAAACATAAATTTACAAAAACCAAATCTACAAAAGTTAACAACACAAAAACAATAAAACAAACATAAAATCAAGCGGGCGCGAAATCAAACAATAAACTAAAACACAACTAAGGCGCAAAATTCTAAAGCACCTTAAAACTAAACAAGAACAAATATTCGGGCGCGGAAAATCTACAACAACATTAAATATAAAACTACAAGCCAGCTCGTAGCCAGCTCGTAGCCAGCTAACAAATTCAGGAGTGGAGAAAGGCAGACCTGTAAAAACTACATACTTACAGCACATAAAACGCCCGTTTAGGAAAAACAAAGTGAGCGTATTTATTTCTTTTAAATCTATTTAATGCACATATGTATGTATGGATGCAAAACATATGCGAATATAAAATCCGTATTTAGAAATCCGTTTTAACAGCAAAAAAACGGTTGCCAAACTGTCCCAGTTTCGAGTTTATTTTGCGGGAAAACCCGAAAACAGTTTGGTATAACGTATATATGTATGCATGTACATATATCACTACTAGCTTACCTTCGTGTATTCAAACACTTACTTATTAACAAACAAAAAACATTCAAGTATCATCTTGCAATTTTTCCGGCATACCTCTTATGTTTACCAAAACATTAGGCAGGATTGCATAAATGAAGTAAGCGAAGGCACAAACATAAATAAAAATTGTAACATAAAAAACAAAGCAAGAATTGCAAAAAGACATACTTACATACATACATATTCGTATGTATACCTAGTGGAAACATATTTATCCTCATATATTCTTAATATATATACAGTCACCAAATAAAGTCTACATACCCCCCCGAAAAGATCAGTTCTGTGTCACCTATGCACAATGGAAACACAAAATGCATATCAAAAGAACTCTTATTTGTACATACCACAAAAACATATTCACAGAAACATTAACATACAAATTACGTACTTATAAAAAAAATATTAGAACATATGATTAATTACATGCGTACACATATATAATAGTGCTTACGGAAAACATTTTACCGAACCCGTTTTCGCATATTACTAAACGAAAACAAGCAAAATTAACACATAATCATTAGTACACACAAATATTCAAAGTCCACATTTGCAATTATCCAACAATACCTCTTGTTCTTTGCAAACAAAAACAAACAGGATTGTGCACAAAAAGCGAATTGATCTCTCTAACGAGCTCTCAATTGCTTACGAACAAGCATAATCATTAGCACAAACAATTCGTGTATACTCATGTACAAACCATATTGATCTCTTCGACGAGCTCTCAATTGCACAAAAACAAGTACATACAAGCCAAGTATTAGGGTGTACCTATACCAACATAAGGACCTAACAAGTATACATAAAGAAAAAGTGCGTATTTAATAATTAACAAAACTAAAGGTCTAGCAGGCCTAATAATAAAACAATTCGCTCTTAATGACGATAATTTCAATATGGCTTGGGAAGCTCTAAAACAGTGGTCGGCATGAGAGGATCTGTCACTGTGTTGGTGAGCACGAAAAAAAAGTAGCCCAGTGAGAAATTGGAATGAAAATTAAGCATCTAATCTAAATAATTAATAGTATAATGAAAATTAACAAAATGTCTTTTAAGGATATATTCCCTATTATCTTTAAAAGACTTGGAACATAAAAGCCATTGAATGGCACCAAAGGCATTTAGAATCATAAAATATTTCTTGCAGGGCATATTTGGTTTTGCGCTATAGTCTTGCGTGATGTTAATTCGTTGCTGGCTCGACAACGACTGAACGTACATGTGTAGTTAGTTTGCACAATTGTGCTAAGAAATGCCGACCACTGGTATATGTTGATCCTTTTTATGTGAAGTGGTGTGGTGTGTGTTTGCGTGTGTGGATCCTGGGCTCTCGCCCAGGTGATGCGGATTGTGGTGATGTCGAGGTGAGTGTGGTGAGTGAGGCGTGTTAGTGATGGTAAGGTGTATGGGACCACTGCTCTAAAAGCTAGAGTTCGCATTAAAACGATAAAGAATACTGGTTGTCAAGATACGAGTAACGAAAGAGTACTAGTCGATACACTAATAAACTTGCCAAAAATTAAAATAGAAATAAGTGTAGAATTCATCAAACTAGAATCCACTGTTTCCAATTGTTTGTCGATTCTGTCAGCACACCATATTTAATCAGTCAGCAGGGACCCAATTCTGGTAAACATTTGCACCGCCGCATTACCAGAAAAGTCGTTACTTCTATGGGAGCAATCGCTCTCATCACGAAAAAAGTGCCCAACGTGGCAACAAATGAAAAATTTTCTCACCACCCAATATGAACTTGCGGAAAGGTTAGAAGAAAAAGTAATAAAAACTAAGACCATTAGACACGACCAAAATGGAAGCTTAAATAGACCTCAAGCTAGAAGCAAAAACAATCTAAACAAACGCTTTCACATAATGCAATCGTTCATATCCGAACAGAGAAAACGTGCGTCATGCGAACTATGCACAAGAGGGCATAAGCTTAAAACTTGCAAAAAGTTTTCAGATCAAAAGACTCTGCACAAAGTGCTTGTCCCACTCACACAATCGTAATAATTGCAAAAGCAAGTTTAACTGCTTATGTATATTGTCACAAAAGACACAATTCAATGTTTCGTTACAGCAGATATCCTAACTTACCCCAAAGAGGCGCTTATACACAAAGAACCACGGGTTTAATTGAAAAAGCAAACCCCGAAACCCAAAAATTTAAAAAATTGCCAAGAGACACCATGTTGCTCAGAGGCACAAAAAGCTCAAACGCTGCACAGCCAAACACAAAGTGGACTAGTTACAGAACTAGTTACCACCACACCAACTGAAGTTGAGAAAAATCAAATCAACGCCTTAATTCACAATTAAGGAAATTTCAGGAATTAGAAAGAATTAAAGGAGATCAGTATTGTGAGGACTTTTCTAAAGCCAAAACTACTCCATCAAATAATGGCCGGTACGTCGTACGACCAGAGAATGTAAAGTATAGAGAAGGTGCAGTTTCGATGTCGAACATTTGCTATATTCAAAGTAAGGAATTCGTCGCATTTGTTAACATTGTAGGTCGGAATTCGCCTAACAATTTTAACATTTTTTACAATTCTCTCACATATTCTAATCGAGAATATGAAGAGAAATAAATATATGTATGTATTAATGCATGCTCCTTATGATACTCCCAACAACAGCATTGTGATATTTTCATGCTTCAATTTTTGCTTTCGCAATGTATGCAAATAAGTATGCTTTTGCGTTTTGCCGTCGGCATTTCCATATTGGCATGTAATTTTGTATGAATGCATGCATAGTACTATTTACAGTCAATTTGGACTTGAATATTTAATAATTTTATTTGATTTTTACATAATATACTATACTAATAGTAGTAATAGAAATTGAATTTATCACAACAATAATAAATACATACATACATATATCGGCTATCATATTAATGTTATTATTTGCTCATATGCGCGAGTTAAGGAACGTATTCCTTATAATAGTAACAAACATTAAAAAACCTTTTGTTCCAGTAAATAGAATGCATCAAAACAACCTTGAGTTGGAACAATTGAAATACATTATCACTACAACAAATAATCCTAAACAAACAAGTATCAAAACAACATTGAGTTGGAATACCACAACATCCTTATCTTAAAACAAAGCAAATGTATCTAAGCAAACAAATATGTATATGTAAACAAACCTAAACAAATAATAAGTAAACATACTAGCAGCAAAATTTCTAAAATTATTGCTATGCTATCGCTACCGCTCTCACTTTGTCGGGAGCCACAGCGTAGCCTTAGTACAGTGGTCGGCATGAGAGGATCTGTCACTGTGTTGGTGAGCACGAAAAAAAAGTAGCCCAGTGAGAAATTGGAATTAAATTTAAGCAAATTTTATAAATAATTATTAGTATAATGAAAATTAACAAAATGTCTTTTAAGGATATTATTCCCTATTATCTTTAAAAGACTTAGAACATAAAAGGCATTGCATGGCACCAAAGGCATTTAGAATCATAAAATATTTCTCGCAGGGCATATTTGGTTTTGCGCTATAGTCTTGCGTGATGTTAATTCGTTGCTGGCTCGACAACGACTGAACGACAGAGCGTAAGCGTACGTGTGAAGTTAGTTTGCACAATTGTGCTAAGAAATGCCGACCACTGCTTTAGTACAGTGGTCGGCATGAGAGGATCCTTCACTGTATTGGTGAGCACGAAAAAAAAGTAGCCCAGTGAGAAATTGGAATTAAATTTAAGCAAATTTTATAAATAATTATTAGTAAAATGAAAATTAGCAAAATGTCTTTTAAGGATATATTCCCTATTATCTTTAAAAGACTTGGAACATAAAAGGCATTGCAGGCACCAAAGGCATTTAGAATCATAAAATATTTCTCGCATGGCATATTTGGTTTTGTGCTATAGTCTTGCATGATGTTAGGTAAAAAACTATAGCTGGAGCGGGAGCAAAAAATTAAATTCTGCGCTATGCTCTGGCGTAGCGGTAGCAAAAAATTGGGAGCGGTAGCACAGCGAATGTGTTTGTTGTTTTTTTTTCTTTTTTGCTATTTTCTGGCATAATATTTGAATTAATTGAATAATTCAAACAAAACAATGTTATGCAAATGATTTTGGCACTTGTTGCGTCAAGTGCCCTTATAAATCTAAAATCAAATATTTTAAGAAATATATTAATAAAGTGAATTATATAATAATTGAATAAATTATAAATTTTTTTTATTATGTAAAATATTTACCAATTTTATATTACCAAAAACATGATCTATTCCAAATGTATTACAATACTCAATTACTATGAATTTTCGAAATTAATTTTAACTATGTACATATACTTTCCCCCTTTTTATATACATTAGGGTGTTCTTTTTGAACTATTAATTTTTTTCAGTCCCGTCACGAAATTTCCTTGGAAATACCCCAAAAAAAAATTCCCTGAAAATTTTAGCCCTAAATATTAACATTAAGAACTGGACCGAGGCATGTAAAATTTTTCCATAGAAAATACACTACAATCCTGATTTTTTATCTTTAAATTCCTACAGATCAGAGGTATTTTATGGCATCGCTTTGACTTTAGACGCATGTTTCTCAGAATTGTTCACTCTACAAAAGTGCCCAGTACAACAAAGTCGAAACTCACACCGGCGAGGTATCTGATTTTTCCGCGAAATTAGCATTTTTTTGTATAACTGACAAGAGCTATAGCATTTAAAGTCGCGATGCCATAAAATTCCCGCATTTAATTTTTCAAGAGCATTTTTATATGTGCGGAAGAAATTGCGGGAATATAGCGCGGGAATTCTCGCAATTGTTTTATTGAAGAAAACATGAATGACGGGAAATCCCGCAATTTACGCGAATGTGTTAATCCATTGCACTGTGTATTTGCAGTTCTATTCTACCATTCCCAATATTAAGTAATTTTATAATTTTTTAGGAAGAATCAGTTTGAAATTGTACGCATATACATACTTCAATGTATATTGCAAAGAATCGAAAAGATTTCTGTATATCTAAAATTATAATAAACCTTTTTATCAACACTCCAATTATTCCGCTTTATCTTTATGTTAGATATCGCGTTTGGTTTGTTATGAATGCATTTGCGTCCTTGACCAATAATCTAGCAAAGTATCCGCAGTGCCTTGACGATGAAAATTCCAATGCCATTTTTTGTTGTGATATTAAATATATCGGAAGGGCTCGTCTTAAAAAAAAAACTACCTGCTAAGAAGCAAAATCAGTATAACCCATATACTAAGCATGTTTGGAAATGAAAATTTTTACTTATTTCTTTCTATTTTTGAATTACTAAAATTTTCAAATGATTCTTACATAAATTTTGAACAAATGCTTATGATTTGAAATATAATTTTTGTATTTATGAGCTGTATTGAATTTTAGCATAAAGAGATAAAATGTATCCTATGTCCTTACCCTGCTTATAAACTACCTCCCCACCAATTTTAAGCCAAATCGGTTCAGCCGTTCTTGAGTTATAAACGACTTTCTTTTTTATACCAACTTGTACCATACTTGTAAATGCCAGAAAATAGCAAAAAAGAAAAAAAAAACAACAAACACATTCGGGAGCTGTAGCACATGAAATTTTTCATTTGCTCTGCTGTGCTACCGCTCCCAATTTTTTGCTACCGCTACGCCAGAGCATAGCGCAGAATTTAATTTTTGCTCCCGCTCCAGCTATAGTTTTTTACCTAACAAAACTCGGAGCAGAGTAGAGCACATACTTTACATTGTTATGCTAAGGCTATGCTGCGGCTTAGTTAGTCTTAAGAGTATAAATAAAGAGTACACAATTCGGTGCAGCTCAAAATATATTCTTTTGACTCATTTTTACTTTATGTAAAAATTAACTCGCGCATTAATCTGCTTGTTCATACATTCATATATACTTATATGTACATACATATATTTGTATACACTTCCGAACAAATAATGCACAAGCATGCATACATACATATGCGTACACATGTGAATATGTCACCAACAAAAAATTGAAGCATTGTTCTACAAAAACAACGATTGCTCAAATAGCAGAAGCATCAAAAGTCAATTTGGCAGCCGAATTGGCGAAGCCCAAATGTAGAAAATTTTTCCACAAAAACGATTTTATTCATAAACGCAGGCGCAAATTCTAGCGACCTCTCTTCATTCATAAAAACAGACGCCGTAACATCTCCCCGAGCATGCCTTTGCCTACAAGCGTCTTTTCGCGACGATGGCAAAAGCTAAAAATCATAAATTGAACGGAGTTGTCGATTTATAATATTTGTCCATTCTAAAATATTTTTCCGTGACTAGGGAAATAAAGGATCAATAATAGACCTAATGTTTGCTAACGACGCGCTTAGCAGACATACTAAGTGGAAGGTGTCAGACATGTTTACAAATAGCGACCATATGGCTATAATTGCCGAAGTTTCGTTCTCCCAGGAAACGGAACTCTGTCGGAGAAATACCTGTCGAAAACGAAGCTGGCGGCAAAACGAATTTGATACTGACGTTTTTGAGAACGTCTGGAGTGCGGCTAAGGCATCAGGCGAAGATGCCGCCCACTTAGTATCCGCTGTGCGGAAGGAACTAGTTGCAGCATGCGACGCAACTATGCGCAGGACGAGATACAATATAAATCGAAAACCGGTATACTGGTGGAACGATGAAATTGCCAAGCTGAGTAAGCTCTGTCACTCAGCTAGACGCCGCCTACAGCGTAACCAGGGAGGTGATAACGAAATCAGCCTCAGAGAATCATTTAAATGTCAAAAAAAGCTCCTGAAGTCAGCCATTATCCGTAGTAAGAGATCCTGTTTCGAAAAGTTCTGTGAAGAAGCGAACATAGACCCCTGAGGAACGGCACACAAAATTTGTATATCGAAATTTAAAAATAAGTCGCAGCAACCTAAGAACGCATCCTTTATGGAAAATGTTGTCAAAGCGTTATTCCCGACACATGCGTCCATTTCCTATATTAAACGAAACGAAGCTACGGAGCCACCCTTATTAGTCACAGAAGACGAACTATTGGCTGTTGCGAAAAAAATCAAAAACTCTAAAGCGCCCGGAATAGATGGTATACCAAATAGAGCCCTTAAAGAAGCCATAACTCTAAGACCCAGCTTATTTGTTGACATGTACAACGCGTGTATATTAGAAGAGGTGTTCCCCGATCCGTGGAAATTACAGTGTCTGGTTCTACTCCCAAAGCCAAAAAAGCCACCAGAAGCACCTTCATCATATCGACCTCTTTGCATGCTCAACACGATTGGGAAAGTGTGCGAAAGCATTGTAAGAAACCGCTGGGAGTTAGCAATCCAAAAAGCCGGCGGATTATCAGAGAGACAATACGGCTTTATAAAAAAGAGGTCCACTATTGACGCACTAAGAGATGTAGTTGATACTGCGAAATGTGCAAGAAGTGGAAAAAGATGGAAAGGCGGTACAAAAAAATACTGCGCGCTAATAACCCTGGATGTAAAGAATGCGTTCAACTCCGCATAGTGGGCAAATATAATAAAAGCTCTACACGATATACACGCTCCTCATTATCTGATAAATATCATAATGAGTTACTTTCAAAATAGGAGATTGCTGTTCGAGACGGACGAATGCACTCAGAGCTACACTATCTCCTGTGGAGTACCGCAGATCCCGGTTTTAGGCCCGCTGATATGGAACCTGATGTACGACGGGGTGTTAAGAATACCGCAACCAAAATATGTGATAACAATCGCATATGGGGATGACCTCATAGTGGTAGCTGTAGCTAAACATCTGGATGATCTCCGGATCAAATGCAATGACAGCATAAATGGTTTGCGCCGATGGTTTGCTACCATGAGTCTAGAGCTGGCTGAGCAAAAAACAGAAGTCCTGCTCATAAGCTCTAGGAAAATTGAAGAGAAAATATCGCCGACCATAGGAGAATGTGAGATTACTTCACAGCCGCAATTGAAGTATCTTGGGGTAATAGTGGACTCAAGACTCAAGTTCAAGGAACACTTGGAAAATGCGACACGCAAAGCAAATAAAATATATAATGCGTTATCTAGAATGATGGCAAATAAAGGCTGTGTGCGTTCCAGCCGACGATGTTTAATAGCCAAGGTAATAAGTTCAGTTATCCTGTATGCGGCTTTCAGCGATACGTGTGATCAGTGCTTTCCGAACCATTTCAAATGACGCCGCTGAGGTATTAGCCAGTATGGCACCGATTGACATCCAGGGAGACGAATTCGCGCGAATATATAACTTATCAGAAACGTCTACAACAGCAAAAAGAGAAGAGAGAAGAAAAAGCATTGCAATGTGGCAGCAACGGTGGCAAACTTCATGCAAAGGACGGTGGATCTACCGACTGATTTCGGACGTACATTCGTGGATAGGAAGACAACACGGGGATTTGGATTTCAACCATACCCAAATACTCAGTGGGCATGGTTGCTTCAGAAGCTACCTTTTCAAATATCGTCATGACTTTAGTTCATACTGTCCGACGTGTACAGAGTGTATAGAAGACTCTGAACACCTATTCTTTTATTGGCCTCGGTTTTCAAATATTAGGGAAAAGCTGAAAACCACCCTTGGAGGTAGTATCACGGTGGAAAATTTGACAGCACTTATGTGCGAATCCTCTATAAAGTGGAAAGCTGTCAGCGCAGCGGCAAACCAAATTATGACTAAATTGAGACAATTCGAACATATTAGGCGCTAGTCAGTCCGTGCAATAGAGGAGACTCAAACGGCTTCTTCTCTCCCATGAAGTAATACTTTGTCCAGTGGTCCCGTGGGAGAGACATGAGGTGGGAGTAGGTTAGGTTTAGCGGATTAAAGTCCCGCACTCCAGCTTTCAATGCTTCCTCCTACTATAAAAAAAAAATTTAAAAAAAATAAAAGTATACTATGTCGAGTAAGTATACTAGTGTCACAACGTTAACAAATGGTCCTTCGAGGCTTTCCGAAAGGCACCTAACTACAAAGAAAAAAAAAAAGGTGCGTGGAGTCCCTACGCGCGGATGAAGTTATACTCCTTAGTGATATTCCAAGAAATGCATATCATTTTGTATGGAAGAAAACTTAAATTCACATTTTATAAATTTATTATAATTTATTATCTCCCCGAGCATGCCTTTGCCAATAAGTCGTCTTTTCGCGACGATGGCAAAAGCTAAAAATCATAAATTGCACAACTTTCTGGTGCTTCTCGCAAAAATCTGCGTCGATATGTATTCACGATCATACGTATACATACATACATATTTACACATGTTTGTAGGCGAAGCTGCTACAGCGGCAAGGGGTGACAATCGGCGGCCATTACTTTACTTATGCCATAGAAATTCCATTGCTACGAATATGGAAATGACAACGAAATAATGCAAATATGCATATTTCTAAAGGTCATTAATTTCTTTTAAGAAATGAAAGGAATGAATGATCCTGAGAAGTATAGTCTTAACTTTTCAACGGCCAACGCAGAGCATTTCAACCAAAAGGAATTTATTCATTAAAATCACCACTCAGAAGTCGTTTTATCCGTTGTAAGCGAACGATTTTCGAAGAAACATCATTTCTAATATGCCACAAGACAAAATTAGAAATGAACTTCTTAAACCTCTCGCTGTCAGATAAAACGATATACCTCGTCATCGCGGGTCGATTTCCAAAAAATGTAAATGAAGACTAACTACAGAAATAATCCTGTAAAGTTTTGCCTTAATTTTTCAACGGCCAACGCAGGGTATTTCAACAAAAGGTCACATAAAATAGTTGAGAATTCGCAGAAATGAAAGACAAAGGAAAGAAAAAGTAGTATAACTTCAATAATGAACAAGCACACAAACATACATATGCGCAGCAGCAGCAAGGAAAGAGGTAACAATCGGCGATCCATTGTATATTTCTTTCATGCATAACCAAACCATAATTAGGACAACGCAATTCAAGTGTCAATGGTGGTGTTGGTGGTAAGCGCTTCAAAAGTTACGACGAGCACGTAGGAGGTGCGTAGGTTCGAATCCCAACAGAATTTATTTTTAATTGAATATGTGATCTTATTTTATAATAACTCATTTTAAATATATAAAAGATTTACCTAAACATTATGATGATTTTTTCATGATTCATACGCAATGTACGAATGTAAGCAATTTCGTTTTGCCGTCGGCATTTCAATTTCTCATGCTTCAATTTTTGCTTTCAACCAAGAAATCGCTTGTATGTATGTATGTATGTACATATGTGCAATATATGCCTTTGCGTTTTGCCGTCGGCATTTCCATATTGACATCCAAAAGTAATTATGTATGTACTTATTTCATTGTTTCGTTTTGGCCCAATTTTGTATATTAAGACAAGTGTTAATAATTGCGCCAAAATCAAATATATTATATATTCATATGTAAACATGTTTTAAACTTTACATAAAATTGAAGTGTCAATAATTGCGCCAATTTTCATAAAGTTGGAAATTTTGCGCGAATAATACGTGTGCGGGTTAAGTCGTGAATTTTACTTATATTAATTAATTTGAAAGTGCCGAAAAATGCGAAACGAAATTTCAATAAATTTAAGTAAATTTACATGTATTTTCATTTATATTTAATTTTCAATAAATTTTTTAAAAATTATTTGCCCTAGTTGTCCATTTTTTATTTTCTCACACATTTCAGCCGATTTTTGTATAGAAATTTGACCGGCGTAGAAGCAAAATGCGAAACAATCATTCATACATATATTATGTCGTTTGCACATTTGTCTGTATATTTGCGAAAGCAAATGTTCTACAAAAGCATATTTCTATACTTAAACAAAATTATTAGAACCATCGTATGTTTCTTATGTTCTTATCTTGTCAATGGTGGTGTTGGTGGTAAGCGCTTGGAAAGTCAAGATGGTACCACAGGTCTCAGGTTCGAATCTCGACAGAATAAATTTTTAATTTTTTGCTTTTAACACCGTATACTATACAAATAAATATTTTTCTTACTAATAGAAATTAAATTTATCACAGCAATATTATGTATATGTATATTATGTATATTGCTGTGATAAATTTAATTTCTATTAGCAAGAAAAATATTTATTTGTATAGTATACGATGTTAAAAGGCATATGTACATCTTCTATCCTATCTTGTGTATCTGCACATGCTCATATGAGTGTATGTATACGCATGTGCGCGTTCAGAAATTGAAATCATATTTTCATCACTTATCAATATACTTATTACATGTGCGCGCATTGACTTGCATGTTCATACATTCATATATACTTATATGTACATATATTTGCATACATTGCCAAACAAATAATGCACAAGCATACAAACATACATATGCGTACACATATGAATATGTATATTTCTTTCATGCATAACCAAACCATAACTAGGACAACGCAATACAAGTGTCAATGGTGGTCTAGGTGGTAAGCGTTTCAAAAGTTACGATGAGCACGTAGGAGGTACGTAGGTTCGAATCCCAACGGAATTGATTTTTTAATTGAATATGTCAACAACCAAAAATTTAAACATTGTTCTACAAAAACAACAACAGCATAAGCATGGCAACATTGTGTTGTTGGTAGAAAAGCCGAGCTGTGCCGAAAGAAACGAACAAACGATCGCCGATTGTCACCGCTTCGCTTGCTGCTCGAACATCTTCGCAGACAAGGTTGCGTAGATTCATATTGAGCAAGGTTGCGCAACCTGAAACTATCGCAACCTTTTCCGAACTCGTATCAGAAGTATAACTTCAATAAATAGAAAACTACAAAGTCACGGTGAAAAAAGAAACAAAACAAAAACACACGGAAAGATCACATAAGTTGAACACACAAGAAAAAAGGAAAGTGACCTGAAGGGAAGTGAAAAGATACAGACAAGAAACAGAAATTGTAGAGTGAGTGAAAAAACAACAAAAAACCTACTAACATCAAAACGAGCGCGGTATTAATACAACAAAGTTCAACAAACATAAAACCTAAAATCAACAAGTAAGGAAGGGCTAAGTTCGGGTGTCACCGAACATTTTATACTCTCGCATGATAAAGTGATAATCGAGCTTTCATTATCCGTCATTTACATATTTTTTTATTTTGCTGTTAAATTAATTAGATTAGTAGTTCCTGAGATATGGTTTTTAGTCCATTAGTGGGCGACGCCACGCCCATTTTCAATTAAAAAAAAAAGCCTGGGTGCAGCTTCCTTCTGCCATTTCTTCCGTAAAATTTAGTGTTTCTGACGTTTTTCGTTAGTCCGTTAATGCACTTTTAGTGATTTTTATACTCTCGCAACAAAATTGCTAAGGAGAGTATTATAGTTTTGTTCACATAACGGTTGTTTGTAAGTCCTAAAACTAAAATAGTCAGATATTGGGTTATATATACCAAAGTGATCAGGGTGACGAGTAGAGTTGAAATCCGGATGTCTGTCTGTCCGTCCGTCCGTCCGTGCAAGCTGTAACTTGAGTATAAATTGAGATATCATGATGAAACTTGGTTTCTTGGCTCCATAAGACGGTTAAGTTCGAAGATGGACAAAATCGGCCCACTGCCACCAAAAACCATATCTCAGGAAGTACTGCTCCGATTTCAATGAAATTCGGTATATAATATTTTCTTAACACCCTGATGATATGTACGAAATATGGGTGAAATCGGTTCACAACCTTCTTCCAATATAACGCTATTTTGAATTCCATCTGATGCCTTCTCTGTATAATTTATACATTAGGAACCAATGATGATAGCGGAATAAAACTTTACACAAATACGGTATTTGAAAAATATGTAAATGGCGGATAATGAAACCTCGATTATTACTTTATCATGCGAGAGTATAAAACGTGCGGTGACACCCGAACTTAGTCCTTCTTTACTTGTTTTCAACATAACCTTTGTATGGGAGGTGGGCGTGGTTATTATCCGATTTCTTCCATTTTTGAACTGCATATGGAAATGCCTGAAGGAAACGACTCTATAGAGTTTGGTGGACATAGCTATAGCAGTTTCCGAGATATGTACAAAAAACTTAGTAGGGGGCGGGGCCACGCCCACTTTTCCAAAAAAATTACGTCCAAATATGCCCCTCTCTAATGCGATCCTTCGTGACAAATGTCACTTTAATATCTTTATTTATGGCTTAGTTATGACACCTTATAGGTTTTCGGTTTTCGCCATTTTGTGGGCGTGGCAGTGAGCCGATTTTGCCCATCTTCGAACTTAACCTTCTTATGGAGCCAAAAAATACGTGCACCAAGTTTCATCATGATATGTCAATTGATACTCAAGTTACAGCTTGCACGGACGGACGGACGGACAGACAGACATCCGGATTTCAACTCTACTCGTCACCCTGATCACTTTGGTATATATAACCCTATATCTGACTCTTTTAGTTTTGGGACTTACAAACAACCGTTATGCAAACAAAACTTTAAAACTCTCCTTAGCAACTTTGTTGCGAGAGTATAAAAACGGGCGAGTATAATCACAGATAAATTAACAAACCCATAAACATATATGAGTCGCAGGAGACTACGCCAACGAACGACAAAGGATGGAGAAAGCTAATGAACAGGGACAGCGCTGGACATACATATTTATAAAATTAACATAGGAACAAACAGGGACGAAAAAAGGGATAAGCACAATAACCCAAAACCCCTGGCGGAAAATAATGTGAGTCCGTTCCTTTTATTAATTTGATATATGTATATAAAATATATAAATTTAATTCTTATGCACATATACGATTATACATATGTATGTATGTTGTATGTATTTCGGGACTAGTGGCGTAGCTACAACTTCGGGCGCCCGGGGCCAAGGATATTCTGCCGCCCCCCTTTATCTACCTACCTACAAGTTTCATGAGGTGGTTCGAACAAAAGTGAATTTTTACAAAATATCTTCGATATTAAGTATATAAAATTTAGGAACTAGAAGCCACGCAAATTCTAAAGTTCCAAAATTCTCACAATACGGTTTTTGAGGAAATTGATAGTAAATTTACAAGACATCTTATTAAAAGACATAGAAAAAACCCATTTTCTCCCTATATCTTGTACACTTTTGACACAATTTTCAGAAATTTTTGCCCGAATTGGGGTTTTTAAATATCATTTTTGAAAATTTGGAAAAATAAAAGTATTTGTTACATTCAAAGCATAGGGTAACTGTGACAGTGACACGTCGCTAGACAAAGCTAGAAATGTGCATCTTTAAATTCTTTTTTTTTCATCTTTTTTAAGAAAGATGTAAGCCAAAAGATATAAGACAAATTCAAAGACTGAAGAGTATTCGAGTAAAAATTAATAATTTTTTATTTGTGATAAAAACTGGCTTTAGACGATCGATGGAAACTTTAACTTTATTCGCCTTTATTTCCACTTCGAAATACTTAAGTGAGTGGCTCAAAACTTTGTAGGATCCCGTATAAGGTGCTGATAATGACGGTCTGACTGAATCATAGCGGATGAAGACAGGATCACAAGACTTGAGATCGCCATGAACGAAAACTTTTTGGTTAGTGTGCCAGGCTGTACTAACAGGACGCAGGTCTCGCATGATACGACGAAGCTCCACTAAGATTTCTGTTTGGCTCTGGTTACTGGGTTGTTCGATGAAAAGGTCTGAAGGTAATCGCAATGATGTTCCATACACCAATTCAGAAGGAGTGGACCCGATGTCGTCTTTATATGTTGAACGCAGTCCAAGTAGTATAAGAGGTAAATAGGTCGTCCACTGATCCACTTTATGACATAAAATGGCAAACTACAATGTGTGATGCCATCGTTCTATTACTCCATTACATTGTGGATGATACGGCGTTGTTTTTAAATGGGTCACTCCCAAATAGTTTAGCAGTTGTTTAAATATGGCGCTTTCGAATTGACGACCGAGATCCGACGTTGTGTCGATGGGTACTCCAAAACGGGAAATCCAGCCGGTTAGCAAGGCCTTTGCTACAACTGGAGCTGTCATGTTGGGAATCGGAATGGCATCTGGCCATCGAGTAAATCGATCGATTATGGTTAAACAATATCGGTTGCCATCCGATATTGGAAACGGACCGACAATGTCAATATGCAAATGTCCGAATCGGCTACTGGGAATTATTCTGCGTTGGAATAAGCTTTCGTTGTGTCAAATGACTTTAGACATTTGGCACTATATGCAACATCTAGCAAAGGATCTATCTTTCGCAATGCCTGGTCAAACGAATCTGTCTACCATCATCTTGACAGTAGCGCGCGTGCCGCGGTGCGAAAGATTGTGTGTAACCCGAAGAAAGGTTTGTCGAAATTTTGATGTTACAAAAGGACGTATTCGTCCTGTGGATATATCACAAAAAATCTTTTTAGTACTTGGAGGTAATATAAAAGATTTCAATTTTAGTGAGTGTCGAATGCTGCAATTTAGGTGTGCTAGTAGCTCTTCGTCGTTCTCTTGGTCTACGGCGACGGCGTCGTAGTCAATAATGGCGGTCGTAAGTGATTGAGTTCGAGATAATAGATCAGCGGTTACATTTCTTTTACCTTGAACATGTCGGATGTCAGTAGTGATTTGCGATATGAAATCCAATTGCCTAACTTGACGATCTGAAGCCTTATGCAGTTGTTGTCGGAATACGAATATAAGTGGCTTATGGTCGGTGTAAATGTGCCAGTTACGACCTTCTAACATGTAACGAAAATGACGAACGGCGCTGTATAGCGCAGTCAACTCACGGTCATACGTACTGTGTCGCAATTCAGCTGATGAAAACTTTCTTGAGAAAAATCCTAATGGTTGAAGTTTGTCATCTACCATTTGATTTAAAACTGCTCCAGCTGAAAAATCGGATGCATCTACCCACAATGAAAGTTCTGCATCAGGTAGTGGATGAGCTAACATAACACAGTTTGCTAGTTGGGCTTTCGCAGCTTCAAAATGGCGTTTAGTATCTTCATTCCAATTCAAGATGGTGCTGTCGTTTTTCTTATTTCCAGGAATCATAGGGAATCAAGGCGAATAGAGGGCCTTGTAACCCTAAAGCGTTTGGAAGAAATCTCCGATAAAAGTTGAGCATTGTCAGAAAACGTTTAAGCTCTTTTGCAATCTTGGGCGGTTTCATGTTTGCTAGCGCTTCGACGCGGCTTGGCAATGGGCGAATACCGTCTTTCGTAATTGAATGACCTAAAAAATCGAGTTGAGATATTCCGAATTGCCATTTGGCAACATTGATTGTTAAATTGTAATCTCGAAAACGGTTAAATACAATACGAAGATGCTGTTTGTGTTCATCAATCGATTTTGATGCGATGCAAACATCATCTAAATGCACAAATGTAAAATCCAAGCCTCGAAGTACTTCATTAATTAAACGCTGGAACGTCTGCGCAGCGTTCTTTAATCCGAAACTCATGTGAGTAAATTCAAAAAGTCCGTAAAACGGCGTCGTAATGGCGGTTTTACAGATATCATCGGGGTGAATCGGCACCTGATGAAACGTTTTCTGCAAATCTATTTTGGAAAATATAATTTTATTTGCTAGGATTGTTGAAAAATCTTGAAGGAATGGTATCGGTATGGTATAATCTTCACAAGGTCTCCAAGATCCGTCAGCTTTGCGAACTAAGTGCAAAGGACTGGCCCAGCTGTTATTCGAAGGACGACAAATACCGAGCTTGATCAGGAGTTCAAATTCTGCACGTGCAGCTGCGAGTTTCTCCAGTGATAAGCGTCGTAGTCGTGCGCATACTGGTGGGCCAGTAGTTGAAATATGATGAACTACTGACGTGTTTGTACGTATGCCTAGTCGTGACGGACATGTGATTTCACAAAATTCCTTTAAAATATCCGAACAATTTTGCGTAAAAATTATAGTTATATATTCGTTGGATGTCTATGTTGTGTTACTAAACACGACGTTTTGACCAGGATGTTTCGGTTTACGAGACGTTGACCTTGTAAATCGACAATCAAGCCATGATGACTTAAGAAATCCGCACCAAGTATACCCTGCGAGACGTCGGCGATTATGAACTTCCAAAGAAATTCACGGCGTTGGTTTAAATTTAACTTAAGTATGACTTCACCGAATGTTTGTACAGGAGAGCCATTTGCAGCAATCATTGACAAAGATGATGGACGTGCTCTGGCTAATTTCGTCGACCTCGGTATGACGGATATGTCCGCTCCTGAATCTATTTAAAAACTAATTTTCGCTGAAGTGTCGTAAATGCAAAGGCGACGACCTGTTAGATTATCAGAGTGTTTGGTATTAGCCGAGCTGACCCTTCGCGGGAATTTTTGAAGTTTGAAAAGCCAACTGTATGAATATGTGATGGTTATTTTTGAGAAAGGAAAATTAGTTGGTGAAATTTTAGTTTGAATGAAAAAACGAAAATTCCTATGTTAAATGTCTGGGAACCTAAAAAAAAAGTAGCGAGCCCCTTAGAGTTAAGCTACAGCGCCTGGCTTGGGGAGGATTTTTTGTTTGTCAATCACCAACATTTGAGGAGGTAAGAGTTGAAAAAAATGTTTTTTTTTGAAGCACCCTAATGTACACGAAACGCACTGTTTGTCTTCAAATCAGCGATAGAGAACAACTTTGAATCACTAGCGATCAGCTTATACCTGATTTGTTTATGAACGTTCGTATCAGCAGAAAATACCCGAAGTGATTAAAATGATCGACAGAGTTCGGTTTGTATATCATCCACTAAACACTGATTTACTAGTGCACTTTTGTTCTATTTCAAATACATATGTTTGTATATACATGTATGTATGTATATATGTATGTACCTATGTTATATACATACATATATGGAAATTCGAGTACATACATACAACAAATGTATGTATATTAGGGTGTGTCATTCTGAGGCAACCTTTTTTTTCAACTGAAAAACTTTCGAAAATGTGAAAAAGAAAGTCAGAAAGTCAGTGGTTATTGTGCGGAGGTTATTATGTATATGTGCACGCGATGGCTGCCAGTAGGGATGGTAAACTCGACTCCGATTCTACTCAAGAATCGAGTTTTCTCGTAAAATAATCGATTTCAAGCATTACCCCTGTCAGCCAGCTTATCAAGCTCTTCGTACTCACACATTTCGGCCTCTTTCTTTTTCTGCCTGCAAATGCGTCTCGCTTCCCTCTTCAACTCTCGGTATCTATTCCATCTCGCTCGTGTTGTAGTCGATCGTAACGTTGCGAAGTAGGCAGCCTGTTTTCTCTCCGCTGCGACACGGCACTCCTCGTCGTACCAACTGCTCTTTTGTATTTTCTGAAGACTAATGGTTTCGGAAGCAGCTGTACGTAAGGAGTTTGAAACGCCGTCCCACAGCTCCCTTACACCGAGTTGTTGACGAGTGCTCTCAGAGAGCAGGAGTGTTGGGATTGCAGCTTCTCTACGTCGAACCTTCTTTGTGTTTGTTGTCGTGTGCTTTTTGCTGCACAGAGGCGGGTGCGAATCTTGGCTACCAAACGATAGTGGTCCGAGTCGATGTTAGGACCTCGGAGCGTACGCACGTCTAAAACACTGGATACGTGTCTTCCATCTATGACAACATAATCGATCTGGTTTTTGTCTTTTCGATCCGGAGACAGCCAAGTAGCTTGATGTATTTTCTTTTACTGGAACCTAGTACCACAAATAACCATATTTCGGGCCCGGCGAAGTCAATCAGCCTCAACCCATTTGGGGATGTTTCGTCGTGGAGGCTGAATTTACCGACCGTAGTGCCAAAGATACCTTCTTTGCCCACCCTGGAGTAAAAGTCGCCAAGCACGATTTTGATATCGTGGCGGGGGCAGCTCTTATAGGCGCGCTCCAAGCGCTCATAGAAGGCATCTTTGGTCACATCGTCCTTCTCTTCCGTCGGAGCGTGGGCGCAAATCAGCGATATGTTGAAGAACCTCGCTTTGATGCGGATTTTGGCTAGACGTTCATTCACCGGAGTGAATGATAGTACTCGGCGACGGAGTCTCTCTCCCACCACGAATCCCACACCAAACTTGCGCTCCTTTATATGGCCACTGTAGTAAATGCCACAAGGACCTACTTGTCTCTGTCCTTGTCCCGTCCATCGCTATACTTGGACGGCGCTGATGTTAGCCTTTATTTTTACGAGGACATCAACCAGCTGGGCAGCGGCACTTTTCCAATTAAGGGACCGGACATTCCAGGTGCATGCCCTAATATCGTAGTCCTTATTTCGTTTGCCATGGTCGTCATCAATTGGGTGGTTTCTCTTCCAAGGCTGTTGGTAGTTTTTTACGTGGCGGATCCCAAACACAGCGCACAACCCTATGTAGGGGATGCTTCGCCTTCTCACTTTAGCTCGCCTTCGAACGGATGTTCTTAGGCTACCCAGAGGATACTTGGTCAAAGACCGGAAGTAGTGAGCTTCTTGAGTCATGTGTAAATGAATCGCTTCTGGCCATTCCCAAGTGAATGGCGATTAGAGAACTTTCCTCACTTGCGTGAAGTTCTACACATGACTCCATCCTCCAACATCCATAAAAAACTTCAGTATCACAAGCTGGTACTTTTATATATATGCCTTTATCTAGGTCTTCTTTTGGTATTGTAACTACTCTGGCTCTACTTGGCCTTACTAAACTTATTTGTTCATTTATCATTCCCTTTGTTAACTCATACTGATCGCGGCAGTTATCGCACTTGGCTTGCACATTACATTTCAATTATTCTTTCTTCGAATTCGAACAAATTATTTAGTACATACACATTTATGTATATAGTTCAACTCATATACATACTTACATAAATATATAAACATATATATATGTCGGGGACTTGGTTCATTGATGACTCTGTAGAGGATTTGCTTATGGATGTCTCCTTATTACTTAACACTTCACAGATTTACACTTCACACTTCACAGTTTTACACTTTACACTTTACTCAATAACTTCACTATACGAGCACAGGAAGTTCTGCTCCTATCAAGATCACTTCTTGAACTGATTCTGCGAGGACATAGCGCCTTATAATATACGCACCTCTTCATTGCTCTAAAAGTAGCTAACGGTTCCTGAGTCTCTTCACTCTGTTCCCAGAATACGATCAGACCTCACTCAGTAACAGTTTCTCTAGTCCTGTTACTATGCTTATTTGCGCATTTACATTCTATAGTACCGCAATATATGCCGCCAATGCGTCGCCTACTTCAAACGACGCTGTGCCACATACAGTTACCTACAGAATATTAGCACTTCAACATACGCATTTACAGTGACATACAAAATACAAGCATAAGCGCTCCGACATATATATTATTTCCTACTATTTCTCCGCGTTTTAATAAATTTATGTGCGATTAGCGAATTGTTATATGTAACATTTTTATAACATATATACATACATATATAACAATTACATACCTACAAGAGATTCGAGCAAAGCAAAACAAAAAGGAAAACGTCATATGGTGTATATAAAGCATATGCATATGCAAACATATGATAATAAATAGATACATACAAACAATTTTACGTATTGTATTTTTTCTTTCGCGTTCTGATTCGTTTGCAGATACAAATATACAAAATAAGCACGAGTGAACTGAAGATACTTTGATACACTTCAAAAAATTTTCAGTCACATTAAAAAAAACGAAAAAAGTATCGAACTTTTACATAAAGAAAAAGAAAAAAAAACTTTAATCTTTGCGGTAGCGAATCGAAAAATTTTATCACATAACATATTTTGCAAAAAATATATTCTTTTTACAAAAACAAATCTTCTGTTTACAAAATTTATACTTTATACTCTTTCTATTTAACTACATTGCTTTAGCAATATTAATTTTGTATCAATTATCAAAACCACAAAACTTTAAGCTAAAAGCTTCAAACTCTATTCAAGTTAATGTAATTTGACAAATCAAGAGAGGTTAAGCCAAAAACACCTCTATCATTAGAAATTCCGAAAATGGCTGATGAAGATAAACCACAAGGCACAGTGAAAGTGATAGTTTTATAAGATATTGCACAAGATTTCAAGCTTCCGACATCACAGAATCAGTTTTGAATATAAAACTAGAAAGTGTGAACAATCTCTGGGCACGCCTTCTGGCAGCGTACGATACAGTACTAGATACTGACGACGCAGAACTCTCAGAAAACGCAAAAACTTCGGCGACAGCCAAGTGTGATAACTGCCGCGATCAGTATGAGTTAACAAAGGGAATGATAAATGAACAAATAAGTTTAGTAAGGCCAAGTAGAGCCACTACTCCCCCTCCCAGAGTAGTTACAATACCAAAAGAAGACCTAGATAAAGGCATACATATATCTAAAAGTACCAGCTTGTGATACTGCAGTTTTTAATGGATGTTATGATCAATGGCCGTCCTTCCGGGACATGTTCACTTCCGTTTATATAAACCATCCTAAACTCTCACAAGCACAAAACTTATACCATCTAAGGTACAAAGCAAAAGGGGTAGCAGACAGTATCGTCAAGCGATTCGCTTTTAATGGCGACAATTTTAAGCTGGCTTGGGAAGCACTGGTCGAAAGATACGGAAATAGAAGGGTTATGATAGAAAACCCAATAAAAACATTATTACATCTACCAGAGACTCAAAAAGAAACCAGCTAGGAATTTGAAAATTTATACTCGACAGTGACTAATTGCATATCAGTGTTAAAAACACTAAATATTTCCACAAAATCGTGGGACCCTATGATAGTAACTATTTGTGCAGAAACACTCCCTGATGCTGCGTTACTACGATGGGAACAATCACTTGTGGAAAGAAACAAATGCCCACATGGGAACAAATGAAAGCATTCCTCACTGCTCAATACGAGATAGCTGAGCGAATTGACAACAAAAATATAGAATGACCTAAAAAGTCATCAAAATTACTCAAGTAAAAACTTGATCAAACCTCAAGCCAGCAATAACATACAATACAGTAGACACGTTAATAAAAGCAGGAATAATCTTGTCAGACAACATAAACTTTGCATCAACTGTCTGACGAATGTTCATACGACAAAAGACTGTGAAAGCAAATTTAATTGTATGTACTGTCAACGAAGACATCACTCACTGCTTCATATTACCATCTTTCAAAATATGAAGCAAAATCAATTTCAAAAAACCATTGGGTTAGTCGCTACAACTACATCAAGTAGTCCCGAAACCTCAAATCCCGAAAAAAGGGAAGAACAACCATGTTGCTCTAAAGCAGGAAAAATTCAAGCGCTTCATTCAAAAAATGAAAGCAAAATTCTTTTACCCACTGCGGTCATCACCATAGAACATAGGGGTGATTTATTCAAACTAAGAGCACTAATAGATCAAGGCTCTCAAAGATCCTTTTTATTGTGGCGACTTAAACACCACAATAATATAAAATTACAGATTATTTATTAAGATAACTCAAAAGACTTCTTCTCTTGTTGGCGTCTATACAAGAAGTGACGCTTCTTAAAACTAAAAGCTTAGAATTCAGTTGAAACTGTAAATTTCCAAGAAGAATATAAAGAGAATGAAATAATGGAATAACTGACAAACAGTGCTGCCAGATGTGGGACGTTTTGTCTGTGTGCCCGCAGTACTCCCCCTCAAATAAAGTCCTGCTGGACTTTTTTAAGGTTGAGTTCCTTTACTAGATCCTAGTCCGGGTGCTAGGTGCAGTTAGGCTGGTTGATGTATGTAGCGAATTTATTTGCTCGGTGAGAGTACTGCTGTGCGGCGTACTGTTGTCACTGGCCAATTGGTGTGGTTAAGTAGTTGTTGCGAATTTATTTGCTCGGTGAGAGTACGGCTGTGCGGCGTACTGTTGTCACTGGTTCCCCCTGCGGGTAGGGGGGACCCCCTTTGGGTAGGGCGGGAAACCGAATATGCCCGCGGCAAGGCATGCCTGTCGTAAGAGGCGACTAAAAGCCAAATGCACTATGTCTGACAAGTACAGGTCTGTTTATAATTGTCAACATGGTCTAAGTCGGAACAGTGCTATAAAAATAGCTCGAAATGATGTCATATTCTTAAATGGGTTTGCGATTATATAACAAATTCTAAAATCTAAAGGGATAACAAAAAAAATCATACAGTCGGGTTCTTAAAGATTCCTCGGAATTTTTGGGGGCTCGACTGGCAGTAGCTTAAGCGCAAGCTTGGGCTACAGGTTACACCAAAGACTAAAACATGGTACCACGGGGAGCAGCCGCCCCTGAAGTTCGCTTCAGTCTGCTCATTGGGTTTTGGCCCTTTGGGGAGATTCGTGGTGGCTGTGGTTTAAACCTAAATGCAGGAAGGGCAATTGTCCAATGTGGAGTCGCACTGCGGCCGGGTGCCGGACCCAGAGTACGGCAGAGGTTTTAGATGGGCCTCGAACCCGACCAAGGTGGCTAGGGTGTTTCCTTTGGTTTTCACCCGAACCGATTGGAACCAAAGTGTATGTGTGTGGGGCGGCACTCATACCTTGGTTTCTTCCAGAGTGTAGTGTTGTGCATGCACTTACGCTTTGGGACGCTGATCAACGCATTAATTTGATCTATGTGCTACTAGCAATAGATAGCACCGTGGATTTGAGCCTTCGCAGGCAGATACCCACGTAAAACACATTGACAGTTGTTGTCACTGGTCTATTGGTATGGTTAAGTGGTTGTTGTGCAGTTCTCGGTTAGGGCTACGACGGTTGCATAGGAGCCTAAACTTGCGAGACTGAGTTGAGCGCCTTATCTCCGTAGGTTCCGACTTTGCTACCGTTTGCAGCTTGCAGTCGAAAAGAAGTTACTATTTTGAGTTTACGAGAAAGCGGAGTTGCCGAAATCCGTGCCATTGTCGACGAGGAAATTCGTACTCGATGTGCGGCCGTAAATGAATAGTTGACGATGGGTTACCATTGTTGATAGTGCGAAATGTAGGGTGTTGAAGCGTAACGCGGCGACCGGTTGGCAACCTGCGCGGGGGCTGATTGTGGCGTTGTGCACTTGATAGTGTTGCATGTCGCGTGGAGGGGCCCGTAAGATCGGTGCTGGACGCCTATTGGATATCTTGTCCGCTGCCGAGGCCGTAGGCGTACAGGTGGCGTATTGCGTTGGCCGTTTGCGCCAGTTGCAGTTGCCTCGTAGGCGCAACTGGGCGTCAAGGTGATGTAGTGTTGTTACACTGTAGTTGTACCAATTATGGTGCGCTGTTCAATTGAGGGGTCACCAATTATGTGGCGACTTAAACACCACAATAATATAAAATTACAGATTATTTATTAAGATAACTCAAAATACTTCTTCACTTGTTGGCGTCTATACAAGAAGTGAAGCTTCTTAAAACTAAAAGCTTAGAATTCTGTTGAAACTGTAAATTTCCAAGAAGAATATAAAGAGAATGAAATAATAGAATACAGTCAAACTTGGATAAGCGAGAGTTCAAGGGAGCACAATCTCATTCTCGTTTATAGAGGTTTCTCGCTAACCCGAGTGTGATAAAATAACAACGTTATTTAGTTCCACGCAATAGAATAGGCACAATATTGACAAGAAAATAATATAAAAACAATTGTAGGAAGTTTCACGAAAGTTAAGAATGGGCCATAAATGGCAGATGTTAAATTTTTTAGTTTGTTTTGTCATTTGTTACTGTATGTGTGTATCTTTTATGTATGAATGAATTCTTATTGTAACTATAATTTCTCCTAAATAATATACATAAATAAATAAAGCTTGACTGCCATTTATAGAGGTATAGATAAGTAGCATTCTCACTTACGGAGGCTTCTGTTTCTCGCTAATAGAGGTTTTGGGAGCTTAAACTGACGGGTCCTGGCTATAACTCTCACTTATAGTATTTTCTTACTAATCCAGTTCTCACTTACCCAGGTTTGACTGTAAATGGCAAACAGTGCTGCCAAATGTGATACGTCTTGTCTGTGTGCCCACATTATCATCAAAGGCTCCAAATCGACCAATAAAACATAGAAATTTCCAAATTTCGGGAATGGGCGGAAGAATTATCCAAAATTCGAACAAAATATGCCCAATTACCATACTATCTCCAAATGCGGATATAAGAATAGATGCATAAGCCATCGTTCTACCGCAACTTACAAATTTGCTTCCAAGCTATGAAGTAACTAAAATACTCTAGGAAAAATGCTCACACCTCAAATTAGCAGGTCCCAGTTGTCATACCCCATCACAAATGGACATATTATTAGGCAGTGACTTAGTACCTCAAATAATTCTTGAAGGTATAGAGAAAATCTCCAATAAATTGTTAGCCCAAAATATGTACAATCTTTGGGTGGATTATAAGTGGCCAAGTCCCTGAAAATATCAATTCTTTCACCACACAAGTGGAAAATATCTCAAACGAGTTCTTAAATAATTAACTTGAAAAATTCTGGGAAATAGAAGAATTACCCCAAGTCACCCAACTTTCGGAAGAAAACCAGGCATTCGAAGCCTATTACAAGTACACAACAACAAGAAACGAACATGGTCGTTATGTTGTGCGGCTGTCATTCAAACCAACTTTTCCTGACACCATAGCTCTAGGCCACTTTAGAATATCAGCAGTCCAGCAATTTCTAAGCCTAGAAAGAAGCCTGATAAAGAAAAGTGAGCTTAAATCGGCATACGATAATGCGATGGACGAATATCTTGACCTCAATCATATGGAAGAAGCTGTACCATATGAAAAGGTATCTAAAGGTAGATATTTATCTTTTTATCTGTCACATCATGGGGTAATAAGACCTGATAAAATTACAACAAAAGCACGAGTGGTTTTCAATGCCTCAAAGACTACGAGTTCAGGCAAATCACTTAATGATGTACTAAACACAGGGCCAACATTACAACCTGATCTCATGATGCTAATTCTAAATTGGCGCATGTTTAAATATGTTTTCAATGGGGATGTAGAGAAAATGTACAGACAAATTCCAGTACATGAAGATGACCAAGATTTCCAACGTATAGTCTTCCGCAAATCAAGTAATAATCCAGTCAGCGACTACAAACCTAAAACCGGCACATTTGGCATCAATTGTGCACCCTATTTGGACATTAGAACATTACATGAAGTGGCAAAAACAAATGCAACAAATTTGCCTTTAGCATCTTCTGTGTTGCAAACACAAACATTCGTGGACGACATACTAACAGGTAGCCACAGTATCGCATTAGCATGCGAATTACTATCGCAAGTGATCAAAGCATTAAATTCAGCAGGTTTCCCCCTAAAGAAGATTACATCAAATCACCCTGAAATAATAAAAGACATTAAAAAAGAAGACTTATTAGATACAGATTCAATTTGAAAAAGCTAGTACAACCAAAACTTTAGGGATTCAATGGAATGCGATAACAGATCAATTCTCATGTACAATTAAGTCAATATCTGCTTGTCCGCCATTACAAAACTTTCCTCGGTGGCAAAACTTTTCGACGCCGCAGGATGGCTTTCGCCAGTAATGATTCAAGCTAAAATCTTCATTCAAGAATTGTGGCAAGATGGCACTGAGTGGGATGAACAGGTAAAACCTTTACGTTTAGCGAAATGGGTTCAATTTGCCAACAACTTACATACTATATCTGAAATTCGAATCCCTCGATGGGTAAATTTCACCCCTAACATTAACGCAGAATTACACGGTTTCTGTGATGCCTCTGAAAAGGCTTATTGTGCAACAGTACGTACGCACTCAGTACCATAACAAAATATCTTCACACCTCTTGGTAGCCAAAGCCAAAGTTGCACCTTTGAGGACACTCAGTCTGCCACGGCTTGAACTGAATGGTGCTCTTCTGTTAGCAAAATTAATTTCAAAAGTCCAAACCCATCTCAAATGAAACGATCATAAAATGTATCTTTGGTCAGACTCAGAGATAGTTCTAGCATGGTTAGAAAAACCACCCTATACCTGGAAGACCTATGTATCTAACCGAATATCTCAAATCTTAGACTTAGTTCGCCCAGCAAAATGGCAACATGTTGTAAGTGCAGATAACTTAGCGGATCTTGGGACAAGAGGTTGCAAGCAACTGCACCTCACCAGCACTACAGAGTGTACTCTGGTGGAACGGTCCCACATGGCTAACAGAATCACCAGAATTCTGGCCAAAGTCTCCTGCTCGGAATATCATACCTCCTGAAAGTCGGAAAATAGAAAGTTTTCATATCACTCCAGAAGAGGATGATATTCTCCACAGATTTTCATCATTTCTTAGTGCACTAAGGGTAGTCGCTTATATGAACCAATTCATTCAAAGACTCACAACAAAAAATGAAAGGAGCACCAAATGATCCTTGCGTACAATTAACGCATTCCGACTTGCAACATGCCAAAGTCAGTCTAATACTTATTTATTTAAATGTACATACGCCAAACGGCATTATACAACTAAAAAATTTCAAATTATATAATATTTGTTATGTAATTAAGATGGAGGGATTAATAGTATTTAATATTTAATAAAAGCACGTCTTGTCTTTCTCACTTGCGAAAAATGAATGTCGGATGTTTATTGACAAAATGGCCACCGGCTCTTTTTGACAGGTCACCGGGTACTTCATATACATACAATTCATTTCTATTATACAATGTGTGGTTCAGACAACTTATAATTAACTTAATGTTTACATCTCGACCAACCTGACAAAATTGATTGGCCTCAATCAATAGTCTAAAAATAATTTATGAAGCAGTGTGGCCCATGCATGACAATGACTGGGGGGACTTGTTGTCAGTACAAATTGGTGACAGCCATTTCCGAATTTTAATAGCCTCAATCACTCCGTCATAGGGCAGTTGAGTTAGCTGACAATTGTCAACGTCTCTTATTACGTACCGATCATTAGGCAACACTTTATGTATCACATAGGGGCCGCGGTATTTCTGGATAAGTTTCTTATTTTTCTCGACCGAAGTATCAACATGTCTAATTACCACGAATTCCCCGACTGAATATTTCTTTGCAGGCATACTGTTTCTAAGGAAATATTGCAAACTGTATTCTTGGGACTTTTCTATTTTTCTTAGGGCATCCTCTCGTATTTTCTCTAAATCCCTAGGGGTATCCTGTAGAATCTTATCTTCTAAGAATTCAGTCAAACCATCTACTATGCAGCCCCACTGGGTCACGCCGAAAAGTAACTCACTAGGTGTGTATTTAGTTGTACTATGAACCGTATTGTTTATGGCGTATTCTACTTGGGAGAGTTGAAGTGGCCAGTCAGAGTGTTCTGTAGAGTCGGTTAATTTACTTAACATGGCTTTCACAACACGGTTAACCCGTTCTACTTGACCATTGGCTTGTGGAGATGCTACTGCGACTTTTACATATTTTATGTTTCTTTTAAAAAGGAATTTACTGAAATCAAGTGAAGTAAAACACGACCCCCTATCTGTAATAATTCGTCTTGGACGACTATAGTAACTGAAATATTTTTCTAGGGCACAGCAAACCTCTTTCGTACTTGTCGAATTGACTGGGTATAGTCTTACGAATTTGGTGAAGGCATCAATGGTTACCAATATGTGTTTGCGCTTCGATCTAATAGCTGGCAGCTAGCTGGTGGTCGATGTGAAGGGTATCGAAGGGGATTGGCTTCTTTGGAATACTGAACAGGTTATGTTCATTTGAACGCGCCGGGGCTGAATATAGTATGCACTTAATGCAGTTACGGGTAAATCGTTCAATTTTATCTCGCATATGTTCAAACCAAAAGTGTTTACGTATTTGACTATAACATTTGTCCACACCCAAATGTCCGATCTTTTCGTGCACCACACGAATAACGTTGTCTTGCATTTCGGCGGGCACGACTAATAAAGAGTCGTTACCTAGCCGGCGGAAAACCAGCCCGTCTATCAGTTCGTAACCAACCACTTCACCCTTTTCTAATTCGTCCAAAAGCTCTTTGAGTCTCGCGTCCCTACTCTGGGCAACTTGGATTTGAAAATCCAAATCGTCATAGTCGATGACGGCAACTAGTTTGCAACTACTCCTAAACCTACGCTCGCCTATTGTTAGCACTTCGGACAGATCTTGATAATCCTTCGAGTTACCTACAGACTTTAAAGGCACATCGGGTGCAAGTATATTAATATCATTCGCAGTATTTGGGGGCAAGGGGATTCGGCTTAATGCATCTACATGACCGAGGTTAACACCTTTTCGGTGCCGGATCGAATAGTTGAAATTTTCTAACTCTAGGGCCCATCGCGCTATTCGTGGATTTACATGTTTTTTGTTTAGCGCCATTGTAAGGGAGTTGCAGTCTGTAACAATGGCGAACGGCTTCTAAGTAAATCCTAAATCTCCTGAGAGCATAGATAATGGAAAGCGTTTCCAACTCGAAGCTATGGTATCTTGACTCTGCCCCCGTAGTAGTTTTTGAAAAGTATGCAATGCAGTATCCTGTCTCTGGAGTAGGACAGACCCGAACCCATGACTGCTGGCGTCACAATGAAGTTCTGTTTCCCGCGTATGGTCATATATTGCTAGCAGTGGGGCTTTTACTAACTGCTCTCTGGAAATTTGCTGGTGCGTTCTTTAATCCGAACGGCATTCGAAGGTTTTCAAATTGTCCTTGTGGTGTGACAAATGACGTTAATGGAATTGAATTCACGTCCATGGTCAATTGGTTGAACCCGTCCTTTAGGTCTAACAAAGTGAACCACCTCTTACCCGACATGTACTCTATACAATCTTTTATCAAAGGCAATGGAAAGTTATCTCGGATTGTTTTTTTATTAAGGGTCCTATAGTCAACGCACATTCTGGTAACACCGTTTTTTTTCTTTACCCGTACAATAGCTGAGGCATAAGGCGAATCGCTTGGCCGTATTATTTGTCTACTCAAAAGATCGTCGGTAATTCTTTGAATTATTCCTCGGTTTTGGAAAGATACCCGCCTCGGCAAACAATAAAAGGGTGTATAATCAGTTAAGCGAATTTTCATTTTATAATCGTAGGATTCCTTATTTATGTCTGCAGGTTTTATATAAGAGCTAAGTAAGGCAGCTGTAATTGCATCCCTTTTAACGTTATCTAACTTGGGTCCTAAGTCTACCTCCGGTTCGATTCCAACATCAATCGCATTTATTTCCTTTACTACATTGACATATTCATCGGTGCATTCACTGTTGCAAACACCAAAGTTCAAAATGTTATCATCGCATGCGTTCGACATGTTGACACTTTCCTCACCAGCTCTACCCCGGCCGCCCTTCCGATTACACAAATATCCCCCACGATCACCGTCAGGCAACTCAACTAACATCGAATCAGAAACACAGTGTTTTATATTAGAAAGAAAATCAACTTTGTTTAATTCAGTTTTAGATAACAAATTAGTTTGGAATTCATTCTTTTTTTCATATTAAATTGTTTGAAACGTATATTGAATATTTTAAGAAAATCTTGACCGAGTATTAGAGATGTTGTTATCGTATCATCATGAACCACCATTATTTGTAAGTACCGAATTTTGCCTCTAAATTTTACTGCACACAACACAGTAAGAAACGAATATATTCGGTGCCGGCCAACACCAATGAAATTTGTAAGATATTGATTGATTGATAATTGAGCGCATTGCGGGGCCTTGACCGTTGCATTAAACTAATGGGACTGCCGGAATCAAGAAGAGAAAACATTTCTTTAAAACCTGTGCCTCCGACTCGATAATATCTGCATAAAGCCACACTTACCCATTGTTTAAACTCTACATGGTCATCATCATCAGCATCTCCTTCCAGAACAGCGGCTACTTGAACTGGTCGATTTTTCTTCCTAAGGCAGTTGCTATGTTGGTGCCCCATTTGATGGCAGGTAAAGCATGATCCTGGCGGTCTAGTTGGTTTTGGGCAGCTGCTCTGGTAGTGTCCAAATTGGGAGCAATTGTAGCAGCGAATTCGCGTTGATTCTTCGGCGGTAGGAGCAGTAGACTTCGGGGCCCCGGCGCGCATGGCAAGTTGGGGTAATGGATGCGTCGCTCGCCGCTGTTCGTAGCGATCCATGCGCCTCACCAGCTCCTTAATAGAGTTAGCACCATATAGGATAGAAATGTTGTTGCTACTGTCGGGAATACCGTCGATGATGATATCCACGAGTTCTTCTTCTTCTATGCTTATTCTGGAAGCGATGGACTGCATGGCCACCACATAAGCGATACATGTTTCGGACGGTTTCAATCGCCGGGCACGCAACTGTCTGTAAATTTTTTGTCTGGTGGCGGTGCGCTGGAACATAGTACGTAGCAAAGATTTTAAACTGTCATAATCGGCGAGGCCGTGATTAAGGGTACTCTCCTTAACTGTCATACACCGCCGTAAGGCCAGGCACTTCTGTCTCTCACCGAGGTTGTTCGCTTCGATATAATCCTCGAACTGGACGAGCCACTTATTGACGTCACGGTGGTCGTCTCCACTGAATTTAGGCACAGCGGCTTCATGCTCATCGGTATTTATATAATTTTTCGGTGGTTCGTGATAATGTTGGTTCCCAAGTTCAGCTATTTCGCGACGTAGTTTTAGGATTCGGAGTTGTTCTTCTAGTCGCTCTGCTTCTAGGCCTAATAATGTGACATTTTCATATAGTGGTTCGATTTCTGATGCGGCTGACGCAGGAGCAGGAGAAATATCGGGCCTGGTGGTATTCGTTTCGGCGGTAGTGACAGCAGTTATGGCGGCGATGGCCCCGGAATCATCAATGCGAGCAGCGGTCGTTTTTTCAGCGGTGGTGGCAGCAGTTACAGCAATGGTGGCGTCGGCAGCGCTAGTTTGAGCAGCGGTGGTGACAGCGGTTATGGCAGCGGTAACTTCGGGAGCACCAATTTTTGTAGCAGTGGTGGCAGCAGTTAGGGCAGCGGTAGCGTCGGGAGCTCCGATTCGGGAAGTAATATTCGTATTTGCGGCTTTGTTGCCCTTACTTGATCTCATTTTCTTTAAATTTTCCTTTGGATAGCTGTGGATACAACCCCACACCTGAGATTTAATAAAAGCACGTCTTGTCTTTCTCACTTGCGAAAAATGAATGTCGGATGTTTATTGACAAAATGGCCACCGGCTCTTTTTGACAGGTCACCGGGTACTTCATATACATACAATTCATTTCTATTATACAATGTGTGGTTCAGACAACTTATAATTAACTTAATGTTTACAAATACTAGTGTAAATAAAACTATAAATTGAACAAAAATTGTAAGAATAGCAAATTATGAAGGAGAAAGTGGAAAAGGTGAGACTAGGGATATTGCAGTAGACGTGATTTAATAACCGGGATGAAGGCACTGAGCGATCCGCTATAGAAGTCCACATCGCTATGTAATGAGTTGACGAGCCTGGCCAGACGGTTGTGAGGACCATTGAAAACGTAGCTCTTGGTAGTTTTCATAGTCTTCAGGAGACGGTTACGTCTCAGTGAGAGACCCACTGATGCAAATTCGAAACTGCTGATGATGTCTGGCGCATCGATAAGGCCGTTCATGACGTTGAAGAAAAATATCATGTCACTTGACGACGTTCTTGCAGGCTGCTGATGTTATAGTGTTTATAGACATCAGACACTGTTTTGTAACCACCAGGAATACCATATCGATAGCCAAGACATTTACATAGCTTTGATTGTATTTTTTCAATACGGCTAGAGGGAGCATCGGTATAAGGCGTCCAAATTACAGTGCCATATTCTAAAATTGGCAGAACCATTGATGAATAAAGGCGTAACAGTGAGATGGGATTCATGAAATCCTTACTAGTTCTAGTAATGAATCCCAGAACTTTAAAAGCCTGGAGAGTGATCTTCTCAATATGCTTGTTAAACGTCAGTTTATTGTCTATGATTCACTTAACAACTCATCGTTTAGATAATAATTAGCTGGTATTCTGATACGTGACCGTGAGTTCTGACATTCAAGTCCAATTTGTTTAATCGGCACCACAACGAAAGCTTGTCTATGTCATTCTGAAGAACTCGAAGGTCTTGCTCACTGGTTATCATTCTGAAGATCTTCAAATCATCTGCATAAAGCAAAAATTCTGATTGAAAGTGATCGCCAATATCGTTTACGAAGATATTAAAGAGAAGAGGTCCCAGATGTGACCCCTGAGATACTCCTGAGGTTACATTATGCTTAGCAGACAGGTATCCGTCTACTTTGACTTGGAAATGCCTTCCTGTAAGATATGATTGAATCCAACACAGTACATTACCGCATATACCGTATCTTCTAAGTTTGTTTCGCAGAATAGTATGATCCACCCTGTCAAAAGCCTTGCTGAAATCGGTGTAAATGGTGTGACCTGAGTGGCCATTGTTTAGGGCATCTAGTAGATAATTTACGTAGATAAACAGGTTAGAGGAAGTCGACCTTCCGCCGACGAAACCATGCTGCTTGTTGGTGATAATATTTGTGAAGAATGCAGTGAGTTGTGGAAGAACTATCTTCTCGAAAAGCTTGGCCAAAGCTGATTGGATGCAAACTTGCCTATAGTCAACGACCTCAGACTTTGGGCCGTCCTTGTGAATCGGACATATGTAGGATGATTTCCATATATGTAGTTGGGAAGACACCATTTTGTAGTGAGTAACTGAATAAGTGTGTGATATGCACGCTAAGGCTGTCTGCACAGTTTTTAAGAAAAGTATTTGGTAAGCCGTCCGGACCAGCACCTTTCTTCAAGTTCAGTGTCGACATCATTTTATGGACATCATTGATGTTAACCCCAAATTCATCCATGGTGACAGTCGGAGCTGGTTCTACTTCAGTTGACGGTGAACACTGGTGAGAATTTTGGTTGTACACACTATTGAAAAAGGATGCATATTGCTAATATCGATACCTGAGTCTGCCGACAGATTATCCCAGGACATGGTGGACGGGATGTCACCATTACCATTAACATTAGCATCCTCCTGTACTTGTTGTTTAATTTTATCTATGTAATTCTTGTAGCATTGTTTATTGAGAATTTTACATTCTCTCCTGAGTTCGCTAAACTTTCTATAATTCTTTTTGCAATTGCACTTCTTGTAAGTATGTAGTATGGGCTTCCTTCTTAAGTATCATTTTGTGTTTTAATTCGCTTGAAAACCAGTACGGAAAGTTGTTGTTGTTTTGTGAACGGACGGGCACATAGTAGATATACCTCTTTGAATAATGTCATAGAAGACTACAACTTTGCTGTCTAGGGTAGAGGATGAATACAGGCTCGACGTTTAGATAAAATGCATTAAGGCTCTCATAGTCAGCACTTTTGAAATCATGGAAAGGTAAAGTTACTGGTTTGAGGCTGAGCTGGAGTTCGATCGTGATACCAAGGGCTGGAAGGTATCGATCCATTGTGGTAATTGCCTGCGTGTGACCAACATGTATATGCTGATTACTGAAACAAAGATCAAGTAAATTATGATTATCGGCTTGAATGTTATTAAATTGGCGGCATTCTAACAGAGAGAGGCCTTCATAGAGTAAATTTTCACAGTCTATATGAGGCGAGCTACTTGGAAGGTTGAACTCCCCCGTGATGAGGAAGTGGGTATCTTTGTGCTTTACTTTCAAGTACTGAAGTGTATCGGGAAACGCTTGGTAAGCGACTAGTGATGCTCTCGGAGGAATGTAGACACATCCAATAATGATGTCTGAAGTATTGCACTTGATTTTTACGTAGATGTGTTCAATACTATCATCGATGACTGGAATACATTCAGCGTGCACAAACTTTTTTATTGCGATGAAAGCACCCCCACCTCGTTCGCTATCACTTGTGATATTGTTCCCCATCATGGATAGCTGGGTGAAGCCATGACTCAGCATCAATACTGCTAATCGCTGCTGCTGTGAGAAAACTGCCGAGCTTGGTACGTAGTCCCCTCACATTCTGATAGTGCATGTGCAAGATTGTTTGAGTTTCCCTTATCGTTGAACGAGCGAAAATTCTTATTGACTAATTTCGGGACGCCATTAACGTATTTTATAGTCTTAGAGGAGTCACCGTTCGTTCGGAAAACTCTGCTATAATTTCTTGAGTTGGAGCTGATGCACCAGTGAAAGTTTCGAGCTTGTTTTCTACTGAGTTTAGTCTGTTATCAAGACTAGAACATGTTTTGGCCAAGCCTTTATGCTGCTTGGATAAACTTGTGACCTCCCTTCTGATGTCATTAACATTCTTTTCGATGGCTGTCTTGAAACTGTTGAATTTACTCTCAAAAGATGTTGTGAGCTTTGAATACTGGTCATCAAGCAGACGTTTAAGTTTAAGCATGGTGATGTTACCATCGTCATCACTTTCAGAGTCAAGATCATCCTGAGTGACGATACCAACCTCCAAACGGCATGTTTCACATTTCCATTGATAACCTTGATGTTTTATTTTATTTGCTAGCTCGGTGAATTCCGCTCTATTAAGTTTCGCACATTTGGAATGAGTCCATGTACGGCAATTTGCGCACATGACACTTGGTGAATTAGCGACCATTTTGCAAACGGCACAAGTAAGCTGCGGCTAAATGATTTTTTAGGAGGCATTTTTGAGTCATATATCATACGATACAGAAAAAAATTTGGGTTTATTTTGATGAGCACTGCATTAAACAATAATTAACTACTAAAGGGCAATTTTTATTAATTTTATTCAATATTTAACTTTTGTTCAATTATTTTGGTTCACATCATAACAAAAGGGTTGCCAGACAATATTATATACAAAAACTCGCTATTTCAGCAAATATAAATCAAAGTTGCTTGAAAAGCGACAGATCATGGCAGCTTTACCACCTGAACGCTGCAACTATGCTCTACCCTTTACCATCACTGCGGTTGATTTTGCTGGACCTTTCCAGATAAAGGCCTCTATATTAAGGTCTTCTTCAATTAGAAAGGGGTATGTGACTGTCTTTGTATGTTTTACCACAAAGACAGGACACCTCGAGCTTTGTTCAGATCTGACTACTGCGGCTTTTCTTACAGCATTTGCACGCTTTGTCGGACGACGCGTATTTCCTTCAAAAATAATGAGCGATAATGGGAAAAACTTTTTCGGAGCGCAAAAAGCAACAGAGAAGCGGTTTATAAACTTCATGAAAGAAGTCTCCCCTGAAATTGTTAACAAATATGCACCCCAACGGATCGATTGGTAGTTTATACCTCCATGTTCTCCACATATGGGCGGACTTTGGGAATCAGCAATAAAAAGCTTTAAGTCCCATTTAAAGAAAACGGCTGGTAATCATAAATTCAATTATGAGGAGTTTACTACACTACTCACTCGAATCGAAGCCGTGTTAAATTCAAGACCCATATCACCCGTCTCGCAAGATCCCTCCGATTTCACAGTTCTTACACCAGGTCATTTCCTCAGAGGAGCTCCTCTTCTCGCCATACCTGAGACAGAAGGAGACTCACTCACTTTAATAAATCGATGGGAAAGAATCAAGATTCTCCATCACGAATTCAGCCACAGATGGAAGGAAGACTATCTCAAAGATCTCCATAAGAAATATCGATGGAATACGGCCCAGAAGGAAGCCAATGCGGGAGAATGCGTCATCGTACAGCCTTCCTCCAACAGAATGGCGACTAGGCCGCATTGAAAAGGTTCATCAAGGATCAGATGGTCACATATGTAAGAGTAGTCGATGTTCGGGCCCAATCGGCATATTAACTCGACCAGTCACCAAACTGTGTTCTTCCAAACAGCGAAGAACGACTTCAACCAAAAACCGCAAAATAACTTGCAAAATTAATCGAAAAATAATAAATCAATTCCGTTAATTCGAAATTAACCCGCTTTAGAATCCATACATAAAAATAAACTCAAACAAGCTCGTTGAAGATCAACCTATTATACATATATGTACATATGTATAGATATGTAGCTACAACAACTACATTCCAACATTATAAATAAAATCAATTTAATGTCATCTTATATTCTCATAGAAATGGAGGAGGAGGCGAACCACATCCAACACCGCGTAAGGTCCGAAATCCCTACACCTAAATCGTCGGCTGCACCCGTAGCCGTTCCAAGGACCAGGGTTATGTGACCACCACCATCCGCCGCAGCAGTCAGGGAGATACGAGAAAAGCAGCTTTTGGAGCCACAGGGGCCTCCATGTTCAAGCCTGTGCCATCGCTCACATGCCCTGAAAAGATGTACCATTTTTAAGAGCATGAAGCCTGCTCAACGACAACAGGTTGCAAGAGCCCACGGGCATTGCATGACCTGCCTGGCAGATGACCACGCCACTAAAGAGTGCTGCTGCCGACGGAGACTGTCAATATTGCCAAAGGCCGCATCACACTCTATTTCATCGATTTCCCCGCCTAGCCAATCCGTCGGAAAATCGCACCAACACCCGTACCAGACCACGCAGCGATCCTATCCGGCGACGACGAAGCAGCCAACCAACCACCATACATCCACGGCCTTCTCCGCTACGCCACGCTCATCGCCAGCAACAACGACGCTCAACAGGGTTGAGCGCTGTACTCAATACACTGCAACAGCAGTCACATGAGTTATGAGCGGTCTGCAACATCCCACATCACATCATGTCACATCACATCACGTCACAACACCTCATCACACAGCAGTTCACAGCACACACCACTACACACACACGCATCAAACACAGTACCTAATACAGCTCATTATTACAACACTACAACACAACAACCACACGTTCAGCAACGAGACGACTCGGAATAATCTAATATTCACCACCCAAACTATCAAAAGGGATAGATCCGACCGGGATCGATCTCTTATCGTTTCGTCCGTGAAGCAAGACGTTCGACCGCAACTATTCATTTTTCAAGAACCGCAACCTTCGCACTTTCTTTTTGGGACTTCTCGCCAAAGTGACGTAGTGACGTGAGTCCCGGATTTCGCCGCAGTGTCAGTGTGTGGAAACCAATATTAAAAAAAATAAAATTGTTATCCTAATCAAAAAAAATACATACATATATTCAGTTGGTTAAATAAACTTAATAAATATTGAATACAGAGTGTGCGATAGAAAGTGCTTTTGATTTGGCATAAGTATACTAGTGTCACACGTTAACAATACATATTTACGCTGGCTTGTAGGCGAAGCTGTTACACAATGTTGTGACGCTTTGTCGTCGCGTCAGCTATTTGACTCTTTAACAAAGCGTGAGCTTCGGCCATTGGTTGTCCGTGACAACGGAGATGCGAAAAGATGCGTGCGTCACTTGTTATTCTCTTATGAATGTTTGTACATACATACATATGTGACTCGTATTTGCTTTCGTAAACATACAGACAAATGTGCCAAAGAAATAATATATGTATATGTCATAGAAATTATATTGATACATACATACATATGTAAATATGATAAGGGAATAATGGGAATATGCATAAGTGAAAGTCATCAATTTTTTTGAAGAAATGAAAAGAAGACGTGTTTATATGAGTACATTTAAGTTCATTTGGGACATCTTTATTTTGTAATAGTCGAAATAAATATTATTTATTTGAAATAATAATTTATTTAAAATTATTTTTTATCTAATTTTTCCCAACTTTGTAAAAAAATTAAAAAATTTACGTTTTTTTGGAACAAAATGGTTCACATGATACAAAATAATCACATACATATATGGGATATATTTGTATATTTTTTCTTCAAAGCATTTCTCTTTATTCATTCTCGCGTAAAATCAGTCGTTTTAATTTTTTTTTTTGATTTTGTATGATGTTCGATTGGACGGCTAATAGAGCTGATAGAATTGAAGTAAGGAATTCACAATTTTCGCTGCTATTTAGCAGAATGAGCACGTTTTCTGGCAGAAATATATTTAAATCAAGTGTAATTACCCTGAGAGACAAGCAAAATTAATACGCATTAAGCAAATTTTATGGTGACAGACGGCAGACTTGCGCATTTGGACAGCTGATTGTGAAATTTGTTTATTTATTTAAAAAAAGTGAAATAAAAATGAATGAGAGAAATTATTAATAGAAATTTTGATATTTTTGGAAAATCAATATAAATTTAACGAAAAAATTCGTTTATTATTAACTACTTTCTAAGATAATAGAGTGAAATAAAAGCAATAATTGATTGTAATGCGAAAAAGTGTGAGAATAAGTTAAAAATATTGTAAAAATGGATAGCAAACTGTGCGTTGTTTATATTCTGCCATCTAAAAATATTAAAATTTGTTTTTGTTAATATACTTGCACATAATTTAATTAGCAATATAAAAACTGTTTACCCCTGAAGCTGTAAACACAAACAAGGCGGCAGATTTCAAGCGACATCTGTCAATCAATAGCAAAAATCTGTCATTTTTAACCAATGTTGCCTACTAAATTCAGCCAAATTCACGAAATTCTTGTGCATTACAAACTTGCATTCACATGGGTCAAATGCGTAAATAAATGTAATAGCCCTGACAGACGAGCAAAATTAATGCGCTTTAAGCAACGCTAATGCGCATTGAAATTTTATGGTGACAGACGGCAGATTTGTACATTTGGACAGCTTATAGTAAAATTTGTTTATTTATTACAACAAAAAGTGAAATGAAAGTGTGCATAAGTGCAAGTATATTAACAAAAACAAATTTTAATATTTTTAGATGGCAGAAAATAAACAACGCACAGTTTGCTATCCATTTTTCCAATATTCTTCACTTTTTCACACACTTTCATTTCACTTTTCGTTTTAATAAATAAACAAATTTCACTATCAGCTGTCAAAATGCACAAGTCTGCCGTCTGTCACCATAAAATTTTAATGCGCATTAGCGTTGCTTAAGGCGCATTAATTTTGCTCGTCTGTCAGGGCTATTTAACTGAATTTATCAAATTTGAGTAGGCAACACTGGTTAAAAATGGCCGATTTTTGCTATCGTTTGACAGATGTCGCTTGAAATCTGCCGCCTCCTTTGTGCTTACAGCATCAGAGGTTCGCAGTTTTTATATTGCTAATTAAATTATGTGCAGGTATATTAACAAAAAAAAATTTTGATATTTTTAGATAGTAAAAAATAAACAACGCACAGTTTGCTATCCGTTTTTCCAATATTCTTAACTTTTTCACACACTTCTTTCGAGTTACAATCAACTATTGCTTTTAATTGCACTTTATTATCTTTTAACGTATTTAATAATAAACGAATTTTTTTGTTAAATTTCTTTGATTTCAAAATTGCCATTAATAATTTTTTCCTAACCATTTTTATTTCACTTTTTTTTTTTAATAAATACACAGTTTTACAATCAGCTGTCTAAATGCACAATTCTGCCGTCTGTCATCTGTCAAACAAGAGCAAAAGTCGGCCATTTTTAATCAGTGGTGCCTACTCAAATTTGGTAAATTTAGCTAAATGCACGAAATTTTTGTGCATTCCTAATTTGCACTAACATGGATCAAATGCGCAAGTTAATGCAAGTTAAACCGCCAATGCAAATTAGCGCTGTCGTCTGCCAGGGCTATTATAAATTTTAATCAAAGTCGCAAACCTTCAAGTATTGATAAAAGTGTGTTTTTCAGTTTTTTATGGAACTTGGCCACACTTATATAAATGAACTTATTTTTCTTTCACTACTTGTTCATCTTGTTAGAAGATTCACAAAATTTCTGGTGTTCGTCGTGGTCGTTGTGTTCCTACATCTTGCTCGTGACGTTGTTAGTGTAAGTATAAAATTAATTAAAATGTTGAAATAAAAATCATGAAGAATACATAAAAACGTTTGAAAAATTGTATCGTCAATTAAATTTATACGAAGCCATAGTATGTGAATAATAACATAAAAATGTAAAAGTGATTTCATAACCTACAAAAGAGTACTAACAATTTCTAAGTTTCTTAGCTGGTGGTATATGGGGTGATAGTGGTAAACTATAAATTTGTTTTTCTTGTTTTATATCTATAGTGGGTCACCTTTTTGAGCTAAGAATCTCATTCGCCTCGTTTCAATATCACTAGTATTTCTACAAAGTAAATAATAGAATGAAAGTTCACACTATTAGCTGATTAATTTTCGCGAAATAGAAATATATAATCATGTAGGTTCAGATAAATGTATGCCATTGAGAAAGAAAATATAACAGTCACCGGTATGTTATAAATGAGGAATTGAAAACTTACATATACAATTTGCTTAGGGTGGTGAATATGCTATTTTCTCTTGTTACGTAACAAACGAAACGTTGCAAAGTTTTTATCATTCGTTTGCTTTTTTGAACTAAGTTCACAGATTTAATGTTCTTTTGTAGAAAAAAACAACAACAGAGAAAGGATAGTTAAGGTACTAAATCTCAACGTAAGTTTAAGTTGTAAGTCTTAAAATCATGTGAGAATAATTTTGTGATAGATCAATGAAGATAATTTCGTACATACATATGTACATAAATGAGAAACTTTCGTCTATTTTTGCTGCCACAACTTATATACATATGTTAGTATAAATCCATGTATACATTTTCTTTTATGTGTTTATTACTTTTATTAATATGTATGAGTAGTTACTAAAAGAAGGCTTAAATATGAAATCACGAATTTAAAATATTTTGTGAACTATGAAAATATAAATAAATATTTTATTTTTGAACTGTGTAACTCATTAACCACAATCTTTTGTATAGGTATTTTTGTTAAAAAGCGTATATAGATATTGCTTTAAACATATGCAGATAACAAAACCACCCCTCACGTTTCCATGCAGCGAAAGTCAAATTTGTTACATCATCATAAGAAAAAAATAAATATTTCCGTAGCTGGTGTATGTTTGTTGTTTTAGTTACGTTTTGGCCGTTAGCCCTTGTTTAGCAAGTCGTAAAATCTTTATATGCATGAATGTATAATTATATTATATGTACAAAAACTGGCTGGGTGTACTATCCCACCACTATTTTTCATGTTTCATTCCTTAAGCTGATTAAATGTGAGTGATGTTTATCAATAATTTTTATATACATATTTTTTTTGTGTCCATATTCATATTCAGTTGATCCAAGTTTTTAACCAGCCTTTTTACTTTTTGAAATACTAGATGCATCTTGGAATATTACTATTTCATATTTTTAACATTTGTGGTCAAGATTGTTTTAAGTATTCCCAAAAAGTTAAACTGATTCTTAAAAACCTTAATTTGTATTATTTTATTTGTTTACTAATAATTTCAAGTATAAATACGTATTTCTGTACCTTAATCAAATATTTACTTTGTCTACACGAGTCTAATCAATCAATAATTTGAGAATTTTTAATCACTCAAAATTTAGACTAAAAAACGTACACATATATTTTACGTTACATATTTAAAAAAATAAAATACACAACAACCTTCAAAATATCTTAGAACAGTAATAAACTGACTTTTTTCCTAAATCTTTAATCTGCAGATGGCTCCTCCATCATATCCTGATCTTGGCAAACAAGCCCGCGATGTCTTCAGCAGAGGTTACCATTTTGGCCTATGGAAGTTGGATTGTAAGACAAAGACACCCTCTGGTATTGAGTTCAACACAGCCGGGCATTCCAACCAGGAGTCTGGCAAAGTATTCGGATCACTGGAGACAAAATATAAGGTTAAGGATTATGGTTTAAGTTTAACCGAAAAATGGAACACAGATAACACCTTGTTCACCGAAGTATCTGTTCAAGATAAGTTGCTAGAAGGTTTAAAGTTGGCATTCGAAGCTACTTTCGCGCCACAATCAGGGTGAGACAAGATAAAAGTTAACAATTTTTTTTTGTAATAATATTTTACTTTTGTTTGTTTTTAGCAACAAAACTGGAAAATTTAAGGCTGCTTATGGTCACGAAAATGTGAAGGTAGACTCTGACGTGAATGTTGACCTTAATGGTCCACTCATCAATGCATCAGCTGTATTGGGTTATGAAGGTTGGTTGGCTGGTTACCAGACTGCTTTCGATACCCAAAACAATTCCTTGAAAACCAACAATTTTGCCTTGGGCTATGCTGCAAAGGACTTTGTGCTGCATACAGCTGTGTATGTAATAAGTTTTATACACGAAAAGGAAGAATTTAATATTTTTATATTTGCAGCAATGATGGCCAAGAGTTTACCGGTTCAATTTTCCAGAAATGTACTCCAAAACTTGATGTTGCCGTCCAATTATCCTGGACATCTGGTGGTAACAATACCAAGTTTGGTCTTGGTGGCAAATACCTTATTGACGATGACATTAGCGTTCGTGCGAAGGTGAACAACGCTAGCCAAGTTGGTTTGGGTTACCAACAACGAGTACGTGATGGTATCACAGTTAGTCTTTCCGCTTTGATTGATGGCAAAAACTTCAATGCTGGCGGTCACAAGATTGGTGTTGCTTTGGAGCTGGAAGCTTAAAAGTATCCTAATTTAAAAACAATGAAACAGTTACCCATTAAATTATAACGGAACTCCAAAAAGAAATAAAGAACACAGAAATAAATTATTTCATGTTTAGCCAGTAAAAACAATATAACAGTTAATCCAAATAAATGGGATTTTAATTAAACTTAAAAACACATACACACAATTTTGGAGAATCTATTTTAAAACTATTATTTTTTTAATCTCATTTTCTCGTCCTTAAACACGGTTATTTAGTAACTTTCAGTTAAACGATATATTGTCGCCAACGCAGCTTTCGTATAAAGTTAATAAGTAGTCAAGCCAATAATATGCATTTAATTTAAAAACGTGTACTATAAACGTTTAAATTTATAAAGCTATATATACAATTTTATCAGAATTACATTGAAATGACAATATTATTTATTTTGTATGTGTAATATTTTAAGTACATACATACATTTATGTACCTAGTCATAAAAAAGAGAACGAATGAATCAAGGATACATTATTTTTTCGTTATCTCTGGTTGGCTCTACGGACTCGCTATTTTATCCGGCCGTGGATGCTGCATTACTCAAAGCAGCGATGAAGGGATGACCAACTTCTTCTAGTGTAAAGCTTTGAACACACAGCCGACTGCACGACAGTGAAATTTTGTCCACAAACGACGACTTGAAGCCAGCTTCTTGATTATTTTGAAGACAGCAGCGACATATAAAAAAATAAAAATTCACTTGAAAGAAATTTAAATATTTTGGTCAAAGTGAATTTTTTGTCATTTAAGTTATCATTTGTTATTGCAAATGATATATCAGTGCTATTTTATGTTTCTGTTGGTAAAATAACGTTAGTCTTGTTGCGGCTTAATATTTTTACATTTCAAATTTGAAATGGTTTTAATTTAGCGACAGCCACAACTGAAATCTTGCCGCATTGATGTCGTGCTGTTGTCCAAATAATTGCCGTTCCCACCCGCTTCCAGAAAAATTACAATTCTTATACGGCCAACTTCCTGTATTGGCGTAGGCGCTGCTTATGCGGTTATACCGAGTTTACAACAGCGCGCCAGCTCATAGGTACGCTCCAAGCGCTCATAGAGGGCATCTTTGGTTACATCGTTCTTCTCTTCCGTCGGGACATGGGCGCAAATCAGGGATATATTGAAGAACTTCGCTTTGATGCGGATTGTGGCTAGACGTTTATCTACCGGGGTGAATGACAGTACTCTCCCACCACGAATCCCACACCAAATTTGCGCTCCTTTATATGGCCACTGTAGTAAATGCCACAGCGATCACGAATACATCGTCCTATTTTGGCTCAAATGATGCGTGCTGCTTTTAATTACACTCAGATTGATTACAGTATGTACATACTCATATATTGGAATGATGGCCGCAATTTGTCCACATTGCGATCCGACTGACTTTCAAGGTGGAACGTCCGGAACGTCCATTGTATTCAATAACTTGTTTGAGTCATGTTCAACAATAAAATACGACATTTCAAATGACATTTTTTGTTGCAACAAAAATGATTATACTCTTACAATCTGTTGCTGTTGGCAGTGAAAAAGTTAGATGTATAACGTAATGCCGACAATAAAAATATTGAAAATTAGAGTTCCGACAGTCAAAATACCGACAAATCAAGAAAAGGTGGCGTTGATCGTTCGAGTCCCAAATCAAAACACCGACAAATCAAAATACCGTCAAATTAAAACACCGGCAAATCAAGAAAAGGTGGCGTCGGCCTCCGGTGACGAACACGCTCAGGATCATAACCCTTAGTCAGTAAAATTCTCTTTCTGTGCTTCGATAGAAATAAGGGCGGACAAGGTAAAATATTTGGGATGCACTTAAAATACCGAAATTCAAAATGCCGACAAAATTTAAATATGCAGCTAAATCAAAATACCGACAAATAAAAACACCAAAAAATCAAACTACCGACTAATCATACAGACAAAAAAATATTTGCAAAATCAAGTTTTATAGCCGAGGACTTGGAAAAAGTTCAACGCGAAAGAACTAAGCACGCCCAGGTGTGCCGAAGGCCTCCAATGTCAAAAAGAGTTCAACGCGAAATGCAGAAAGGAATTCTATGCGAAAAACTAATGTGTTATTTATTTCCTGTCATTGGGGTATTATTTAGTTTTGTTATTTCTTTTGGTTCTTTTGTAAAATATGTACGTAAGGTAACACTGATTATTCGATAGAATGTATCCTTTTTGTTAGAGTGTGAATAAAAATAATTGAACAAAATTTAAATATTGAATAAAAATAATTTTTGCACTATTTAATATAAAATAAATGGTTAGAAAAGAATTAGTGAAGTATTAGTGGATATAAAAGTTAAAAATATAAGTGTAAAATTAATTATAAATCGGGGAAATACGCGTTTTAATTAGTTGAATTTTTGAACTATAAATGCAAATACCTCAAAAACCATAAGTCCGCGGTAATAATAAGTAATAAAAATAATTGAACAAAATTTAAATATTGAATAAAAATAATTTTTGCACTATTTAATATAAAATAAATGGTTAGAAAAGAATTAGTGAAGTATTAGTGGATATAAAAGTTAAAAATATACTTAAGTGTAAAATTAATTATAAATCGGGGAAACACGCGTTTTAATTAGTTGAATTTTTGAACTATAAATGCAAATACCTCAAAAACCATAAGTCCGCGGGAACTATATACATATGTATATTTACTTGATCTGGAGGATCTCCTCTATCTCTATTTTAACCACGAAATCGGGAGATGCTATTCTAAAATTTACCCGAAACTATTTTTATAAAAGGTAAGAGGTTTTTTACAGAAACAATAAATCTAGTGATATAATTCATTTATTTACAAGTTATTCAGATGATATTTACAAAAAATTATTTGTTAAATTAAAGTAAGATGCTTAGCTATATTGACTAAATAATCTTCAGGAACATAGTTTTCCCTTTCTATTAATACTGCCTTAATGCAACTCTCCCTTTTTTCCAGGCGTCGCCGTTAGGTTGTTTTTCACCAGTGAGCACCTTTTCAATTTTGGTTTCTACCAAAACTTGTTCTTTAATCAAATTTGATATTAGATTGAATATATTTCCATGGTATCGAACAACTAAGCACGAAAGACGCCGATGCCATGACTCAACATTATTTTGCGTTCTCGGAAGGTTATATATTACGTTTTCAAATACTGACCAATAATTTAGAGCATATACTGGGGCTTTAAGCTTTTTATTTTATAAGGGTTTCCCAAATATATAAGATTCTTCAAAAAATTTAGCAATTTTCATAAAATCTTTATTATCACTTTTCAATGCTTCATAGTAAGATGGTATTTCATCAGCAGGTACGAAAGCAAGAGCCTTTAGTTGCCTAATTTTAAGAGAGAACTCTTCATTTCCTCCATATTTCTTTTGAAGCCCTTCTTTTTGTATACGCGTCCAAATAATTTGGCCTAAATGTGTTTAATTAGATGCCCACTTCACTTCACCTGTAAGACACTTACCACTTCCACTTGTTTAAATAATACACCCGTGTCGCTTATAAGGGTATTTTGATTCAATTTAATTCGATTGGTTTTTACTCTTTTTACAAATGTTCACCAGTATGAGGGTAATTACAATTTTTTTTTATTCGATGTTTAATTTTGATTTTCCACTAAATTGCGGAATCACAAACTGATTTTAATTAGATTTTTTTCAATTTATAACTGTGCGGAACTAAGACGATTGAAAAGGCGCGAGGACCACAGCGGCGATGCGTAAGCTTCAATTGCAGATCAAAACGAGACTGATCTTAAACTTTTTAGTTGACCCTTTTCACCAGTGTGGTATGTGTTTGCGTGTGTGGATGTCCTCTCGCGTGTGGGTAGTGTTGATGTGTGGGTCCTGTGGAATGTAGGTTCTGGGTGTGTGGTGTATTGGTGGTGGTGGTGTATTCGTGTAGTGGCACTAGGGGGGGGCGGCTTAACTCATTTAGCCATCCCGGCCCCCCTAGGCGAATATTCAGCCTAGCAATCTCTGCAATTGCTGGAGTGTTGCCACTACGTTGCTGAGTCCAGAAGCGGGGCGATGCTGTGGTGCTTTTGGACGACGCCTGGTTGGTGCAACGTGGTGCGAACGCCATTGATGGAGCGCAGGCCGGGCTGCAGTAGCTCGGCGTCGTACCGTCCGGTCTCCTCGCGTTAATCTACCCGTGCTTGGGGCAGCTGGCCGACCTGCATCGCGTCGTGGGGTCCTGTGCAGCAGCGTGTGATGTGGTCTGCCACACGTGTGGCATAAATCGGCAGAAGCACACTCCTGCGTCCCATGCGTGTGCGACAGGCAGTTGAGGCAGTGCTCATGTGCCTGTGCCACACGCTGTCGTTGTGTCGGCGTTAGCTCCTTAAAGAGCCCGCAGTGTTGTAGTCGATGTTTCAGGCGACATAGTGGGCATCGGATGCGACGCGGCTCGACTTGAGCGGATGGCTTTGATGGGGCTGCTCGTGAGCCACTACCAGAAGCGGCAGTCGATACCGCAGCATTGGTTGGGCGGGGCGGAGGAGTAGGCCCAGTACGTGCCACGTTGGTACCCGACCGAACAGTTGGTTTCGGGATAGTAGGCATGTCCACGTCCATCTTGATCTCTGTAAGAAATTATATTTGAATATACATGGTAGTATATAAATGGAGTATGCGATTGTGCCACGTTATGTGGCATGACTGGGTCGTCGTATTGACCGACCATTTTTTTGTAAATTTTATTGTTATTGTTAACGGTTGGTTGCGGGTTGCGATTTTATTGATTTATTTTCATTTGTGTTACGGCATTATGTTCGGATTGTTTAGTGTCGGATTTTCGTTATTATCCGCGGTTGGTAGAAATCATAATTTAACCAGCGGTCTGGTGAGTATTCCGTTTTGAGTACGGAGATCAACGACCCGGATGTGGCCGTCTGAGCCATAATGGAGCTTTTCTATACGGCCAAGTCGCCACTCGGTAGGTGGGAGACAATCGTCGTTAATAAGTACACAATATCCAAGCTTTGGTGCATTTTCCGATGTTTTCCATCGATACCTCTTGTGGAGGTCCTTTAAATAGTCTTCTTTCCATCTGCGACTGAAATTATGATAGAGAATTTTAATTCTTTCCCATCGATTTAATAAGGATAGCGACTCTACGCCTGGCTCAGGTGTGGCCAGAATGGGTGCTCCTTTGAGAAAGTGCCCTGGTGTTAGGGCTGTGAGATCTGAGGGATCTTGCGAGAGTGTTGTTAGTGGCCGTGAATTGAGAACGGCTTCAATGCGAATTAATACAGTTGTAAATTCTTCGTAATTAAATTTGTAGTTTCCAGCTACCTTTTTTAAGTGGGATTTGAAGCTTTTTACAGCTGATTCCCATAATTCACCCATATGACAAGCTCTTGGGGGGATGAATTGCCAATTAATGCCTTGGGGGCGTACTTTTGCACAATCTCAGGGGAAACTTGTTTAATAAAGTCCACAAACTGTTTTTCTGTGGCTCTTTGAGCTCCGATAAAGGTTTTTCCATTGTCGCTCATAAGTTTGGACGGAAAACTGCGTCGTCCGACGAAGCGAGCAAATGCCACGAGAAAAGCCTCTTTTGTCAGATTAGTACATAGCTCGAGGTGCACTGCTTTTGTCGTAAAACAGACAAAGACAGCCAGGTAGCCTTTCATTAGGGTAGGAGATCTTAGCATGGACGCCTTTATCTGAAAAGGCCCAGCAAAATCAACACCTGTGATAGTGAAAGGCAGAGCGAAGTTGCAGCGTTCCGGTGGAAGTGCTGCCATAATCTGCGTCCTCATCTTCTGTTTATGCATAGTGCAGATCTTGCACATGAAAATGCACTTTTTTATTTGAGGCTTAAGCCGTGGAATATAGAACTCTTGGCCTATTATATATTGCATTAGGCGATGTTCCGCGTGCAACATTAGCATGTGTACATACTTGAGTAGCAATGTTGCAAGTCGAGACTTCTCTGGTATTAGTAGAGGATGGCGTTCGTTATATGTCAGGATTGAGTTAGCAAGCCGACCATTAGCACGAAGCAGACCTTTCGTATCCAGAAATGGATTTAGTACTAAGAGTGAGCTCTTTTTGTCAATCGGCTTCGATTCTCTTAGTAGTGACATCTCGCAGCTGAAGTGGCGCGACTGAGTATAAGTGATAAGAGCGACCTTTGCCTTTTCTAGGTCTAGGTGCATCAATGTATCGCCTTGGGGATATACTGTGCGTATTCCCTTAATTCTAAGTTTGAGTCGCTCTATGAATTTGAGCATGTAAGCGATTACCCTGAGGGCTCGAGGGTATAATGAAAATCGCTCAAGGATGTCAGTATCATCCAATATCGTGTGAAAAGAGTCGATTTTTCGACTTTCGGGGGCAATTATATTGCGTATGGGCGATCGTGGCCAAGAATCGGAGGATTCTATTAACCATCGAGGGCCATTCCACCAAAGAGTGGTTGCACCCCCTTGTACCTAGGTCAGCAGGATTGTCAGCACTGGCCACGTGTCGCCAAGTGGCTGATCCCACTAGGTCAAGGATTTGAGACGTTCGATTTGAAATAGACGTCTTCCATGCATGTGGAGGTTCTTCTAACCAGGCTAATACAATTTCAGAATCAGACCAGAGATACAATTTGTATTTGGTCATATTTAGATGCGTTTGCACCATGGATACGAGTTCTGCTAGTAGTAGCGCACCACATAGTTCCAGTCGTGGCAGGCTTATTGTTTTTAGCGGAGCCACCTTTGCCTTCGCTACCATTAGGTGACTGGTGGTCGCTATGTCAGATTGTGTGCGCACATAGATGGTGGCACAATATGCCTTTTCAGAGGCATCACAGAAGCCATGTAGTTCGACTTTGTGCTCTGGGGCATAATTTATCCATCGTGGGATTTGTATCTGTGAGATATCATTCAGATTACCCGCGAACTGATACCACTTTTCTAATTGAAGTGGTTTCACTTGTTCATCCCAGTCAGTTCCGTCTAGCCACAATTCTTGTATTAGAATTTTTGCTTGTATCATTATTGGCGAAAGCCATCCTGCGGGGTCGAAAAGTTTGGCCACCGAGGATAAAATTTGCTTCTTAGTTATAGCTGATAGTGCGGATATTGACTCATTAGTGTATGAAAACTGGTCAGATATCGCATTCCATTGTATCCCCAAAGTTTTCGTTGTGCTTTCCTTTTCGAATTTAAGGAAATTAGTGTCTAATAGATTTTCTTTAGGTATGTCCTTTAAAATATTAGGGTGGTTCGCCGTTATCTTTTTCAACGGAAACCCGGCTGTATTGAGCGCTTGTGTCACTTGTGCTAGGGACTCGTATGCCTGTGGAAGATTGTGGCTTCCAGACAAAATGTCGTCTACATACGTTTGTGTTTTCAACACTTGTGTTGCCAGAGGAAATTCTGACTTTGTGTCTTCTGCCAGTTCGTCGAGTGTACGAATGGCGAGGTATGGGGCACAGTTTACGCCAAAGGTAACTGTTTTTAATTTAAAGTCGCTTAGTGGACTATTGGGAGATTTTCGGAAAATAATTCGCTGAAAATCTTGACCATCATCATGTACGACTATTTGTCGATACATTTTCTCAACATCCCCATTGAAAACGTATTTGTGTATACGCCAATTTAGTATGAGGAGCATTAAATCTGGCTGAAGCGTGGGTCCCGTAAATAAAATGTCATTTAGGGAATTCCCCGAACTTGATGATTTTGATGCATTAAAGACAACTCTTACCTTTGTGGTTTTTTTTGTCTGGCTTTATTACTGCATGATGTGGCAGGTAAAAAGAATTGTATTTACTTTTTATAATTTTTTCGCCAGGGCTGACTTCTTCCATGTGGTTTAAATGGAGGTATTCTTCTAAAACCCTATCGTATTCTGGTTTTAGCTCGCCTTTTTTAAGTAGGTTTTTTTCCATACTTAAAAACTGTTGGATAGCAGAGGTACGAGAATGACCTAAGGCGAGTGTGTGGGGAAATTCTGGCTTTAGTGGTAGTCGTACGACGTACCGGCTATTATCTAATCGAGTAGTTGTGGATTTGTAAAAATCCTCACAATATCGATCTTCTGGGGTTGTGATTGATATGGGGGGAAGTTCTTCTAACTCCCAAAATTTCTTTAGTTGAGTATTGAGGTATTCGTTTGAGATTTCTTCAACTTGAGTTGTCATTGTTGTGACTGTTTCCGCAACTAGTCCGCTTAGGACCCATCCGAAAATGGTATTTTGCACCAGAAGTGTTTTTGTAATTTTCTCAACACCTTCGAGAATAATTTGAGGTATGAGATCGCTGCTTAATAGAATATCTATTTGAGCGGGAGTGTTGCAGTTGGGGTCTGCTAACTTAAGGTGTGAAACCTTTTGCCAATGCTTGCTATTATATGATAGCTTGGAAGCATGTTTGTTAGTTGCGGTAAGACAATAGCTTCTGCTTGAATGCGCTTATCCGCTTGGGGGGAAATAAGGGTAATGGGGCAGATTTTGTTTGAGTTTTGTACTACTCTTCCGCCCATTCCCGTAATTTCAAAATTAGCTAGTTTTGTTGGCAGTTATAGCCTACTTCGTGCCCTTGACGCTATAAAAGATCGTTGAGATCCTTGGTCTATTAAGGCCCTAAGTTTAAACAGTTCTCCTCGGTGCTCGATGGAGACCACTGCTGTGGGTAATAATACACTGCTTTGGTTTTCGCTGTGTAGCGTCTGAGCTTTTAAAGCCTTTGAGCAGCATGGTGCTTCTTGGCAATTTTCTGAATTTTGTAAGTCGGGATTTGCTGTTGCAACTAATCCCGCAGCTCTTTTAACATTAGCGTTATTTTGAGCGAAGCTGGATAATAATAAGTACGCGTGAAATCTTTAAGATAAAAGTTTTTTTTTTGTTGTATACGCAATCTATCAAATAACGAACGCGTATTTCGTTTTACTTATTCCTGGTGCTTATGTATTTAGCTACTAGTTTGTTCTTGTTTTTGTTTTTTATTTTATTTAATGTTTCGTACTCGTTAGCAAATACTTGCGTATACGAGCGATAATGCAAAAAGGAGAAAAAGGTTGATGACCTTTATATATAAGTTTGCACAATATGTGCGTGTTTATGTGCATACGTAAGATGCAAAACAATTTTTTTTTGTTTTGTTTGCAATCCTGCTTGCTTGTGCTTTAACAAGAACAAGGGGTATTGCTGGACAGGTGCCGATTTGGTCTTTGAATATAAGTATGTGTGTGTGAACACTTCAAAATGGCAATACTTATGTATTTGCTTTTCCTTTCTACCAACTCTTAAAATTTTTTGTTTTATTTTGACCGTAATAATTTTTTTTTTTTAAATAACGAATTTTAAAATTTTTAATAAATTAAAATTTCGCATTTACCGCTTTATTTTTTCGAAGTTTTGTAAAATTTGGAAAATTTTAATTTAATTTTGTACCCTATGTACGTTATATATACCGGCATAGGCAAATTGTATGCCGTATGTATGTATGTATATAATATTTGCCGTACGGATAACGCGGGAATAGAGAATCGGTGAAGTGCAGGTATGCACTTTTGGTTAATATGTAAAAATTTTAGTTATGCTGATTATACATACATGTGGGTGTATGTCGCATTAATTTTGTTTCTCACTTTGCTACGGTATGTAAGGTATGTACATATGAAAGTGGTAACCATTGGCATATATGTATGTTTAGTTGTGTTATTTTTCTTTTCTCTTTTTAAATTTCGCAATTGCCTAGCTTACTTTTTGCGCAATCCTGCTTATACTGTTTTGAGTATAATAGTAGGAGATCCCACCATAGTACGACCAGCACCCATCGTATTAGGGGATGAAAATAATTTTTATATAAAATTTGTTAAATTAAAATATTAATTTCGAGGAGGTTGCCTGGAAATTGTGATGCTAAGTGTAATTAATTAATAATTAAAAAAAATATTTTTTTTTAACATTACACCAGTGGTCGGCATTTCTTAGCACAATTGTGCAAACTAACTTCACACGTACGCTTACGCTCTATCGTTCAGTCGTTGTCGAGCCAGCCTCAGTATATACAGTAATAAACCTTTTCTTTGTTTACATACATATGTATACTCACCTCCAGAAAATCTTAGGGTGTTGTGTTACACTTTTTTTGCTACATTCATGGTAATCAGGGTGTTGTGTTAGCATTTAAACTACATATAAATTTTAAATTTTGATGACCGAGACTTTAAAAGATATTAAATAATGCAAGTGTTTACGTTATTTAAGTGATTATATTGAATTACTTTGCATATCTGCTCAATTTTATGGGGGTATTAGTCGTTGTTTAATGTTAAATCAGTTGTTTTTTTGTGCAATTTTTAAACACACTTCAAGTATTTCCAAATTTTTGCATGCAGTAGGATACAATCCTGGGTGGTAATTTGTCGTTTGACATATACAAATTGACAACTCGTTAGCCGTTATAGGAAAACATCAATTGGAAATTGAGTTTGAAAAGAAAGATATGTCGAAGTTTTTAATAAAAATACATATTAGTGTTAATAATAAAGTTTATATTAATAATTGTAGAGCCTTTTTATTGCTGCGAAAATTCACAACCCGACGTTTTAAAATACTTTTTATAAGAATTAGAACATATTTTTCTTTAAGAATTTTTAATAGGCAGGCAGCCAGCCCTCATTTTCGGCACATCAAATTTTTTTGCATTTCACATAGGTAACCACCTCCCCCTTCTAAAAGTTAGCTTCTGTATTTTAATATATTTAATAGAGTTGTAGGATTTTGGATGCATCTATTGTGAGAGCGTAGAAATCTTTATTAATTATTAGATTATTTTGTGCACTATTATTTAAATTTTTATGTAAATTGTTAATTATGTTTATTTTAAGATGTAAAGATGAAAATAGGCCTACCGGGGAACCGAACACCTAAAAAAAGTCGGTAACGCGCTTTATTGCAAACCTCTGGGGAGGTGTGAAAAATGCAAAACTTAAATATTCAAAAATAAATTATCAAAAATAGTATACGGATGAGAATTAGAACGATATATTAAAAATTCAGCTTCAAATGCCTAAATATCTTCTTTCTAAATTAAAATTATTGGTAATAATATTTCAAAAACTTACGAATACAAACCGTTTTATGTTTTCTGTCTGTCAATTGTAAACAAATACATTTAGAAGAAAACTCACCACCGAGAAATCTAAAAACAGGGCTGCTTTTTATTAATAAGAACTCACTACATAAAGAATATCTGACTATCAGTAAATGATATTTTTATGGGCGAAACATGACACACTATGGCATTTAAATCGCCTATTAGTAAATATATAACATTAATAAATAATTTCCTTTTATATTAAGCAACAATATTTATAGCTTTTATTATTTAATACAATAAATTTGCTAAGTATTTACAGCCTCAATATATACAGCACTGCGTTGCTACCTCTAAAAATCCAAGATGGCCGCTATTCACTCCTCAGAAAGCTACCACGAAAAGGTTATCTACTGTGGAGCCAGCAACGAATTAACATCACGCAAGACTATAGCGCAAAACCAAATATGCCCTGCAAGAAATATTTTATGATTCTAAATGCCTTTTGTGCCATGCAATGGCTTTTATGTTCCAAGTCTTTTAAAGATAATATATAGGGAATATATTTTGTTAATTTTCATTATACTATTAATTATTTAGATTAGATGCTTAATTTTCATTCCAATTTCTCACTGGGCTACTTTTTTTTCGTGCTCACCAACACAGTGACAGATCCTCTCATGCCGACCACTGCATTACACCCACTCTCTGACGCAATAAGCAGTAGACCAGGAATAATGGGATGCCCAACTTATTCCAGTGTGAGAGCGCCCCAAAATAAGCGTTTTTTATAACATTTTTCATTATGGCCAGATCGAACAAAATAACAATTTTTGGGCATTTATTAACCCAATACCCAACATTTAGTACGAATAAAAATTACTAAATAGTGGTTATTTATTATATGGAGAAACTATTTAAATCTTTTTAAAGAATATTATAACAACTGACTTTTGTCCTTTCAATACCCAATAATAGGATTTAAGGTTGTTAGCTCTCAATTATTAAAAGTTTTTAATAATTTTCAATTGAAAATAATACTATGATGTTTCAAATTACAAAACATTTCATCAAATACCTTTAAATTTCACAAATTTATTTAATTTCCATTGTTTTGCATTTTTGATAAGAGGTCCTGAACGACGCAACAAATCCCTCCGTTCATATATTTTTTTGGTAAGATTTCAATCTGGCCATCGCTCGTTTCCAATTGCTAAACGTCAAAACCTCCCCAATCCAGTCAACTGTCAAAGTTTAGGTGGTTTTGACGTTTAGCAATTGTTCTCTCACTTCCAGTGAGAGAGGAGTTGGGCATCCCATTATTCCTGCAATAGACTAATCGAAAGTATATAGCTTGTAGAATATGCAAACACTGGGTTGCCTTCTTTTTCCCGGTGCAATTATTGGGTTGCCAGGTACATACAGGTAACTTAAAAATAGTGATTTGCACCTATCGGCTTACGCGATAAACCTTATACCAAAATAAAGATAATTTTATTGCGAGTATAATGATATAAGGTTGCCTGCGAAAAATTGGTGCTGAATCCCGGTTGCCGAGTTTTAAAAAAAGAAATATTCGTGCGGCTGAATACGTGCGAAAGATACGTCCGAGGAATGTATTCAGTGCCATAGAAAAGGACGCAGCATTGCAGTTGTGGGTCGCTCCTTCGTCGAAAAAAAAAACAGCCTTGGTACATTTTTTGGCTGAGTATTGGGAAAACCAAAATTTGGTAACGATCATCGGAAATAAAAAGATTATTTTAACTGTTGACCACCAGTGTTTCTCTTACGAAGTCCAACAAAATTCCATAAAAAAAGTGAAGAAGTTGATTATGTGTGTCATCATGAAGAAGCGGATACGAGGATGATTTTTCATGCATATAAAGCGCCACCTGAGTCGAAAATTTTAATTAATGCCTCTGATACCGATGTTCTGGTTATTTTGCTGGGAAATATTCACAAAATTCAGCATTCTGAAATTTGCCTAGCCAATTCAGCGACAAAAAATAAAAATTATAAACATTTGGAGTGCATTAATTGCACTGAATTAGCGTTGAAGTTGGGATACGTATACAAGTTATGCCTAAGTATTCCAGCTTTCCATGCATTTACAGGATGTGATTATACGGCTGCATTCTACAATAAAGGAAAAGTGAAACTACTTATATAAATTATTTTCCAAAAACGAAAAGTATCAGACAGTTTTTTCATCATTGACAGATGAAGCTGATGTTTTTATCAACGAAAAAATGGACACAGCTCAAGAGTTCACAGCTAATATGTATGGTATAAAAAACTGCAATAGGGTGAATGAAGCGAGATATCGAAATTTTGTGAAAAGTTATTCTTCAAAAGAAGACAAAGTTTAAAAGTTTTGACTCAAATACTATACCACCGTGCTGGATATCTTCTTCTTCTTCTTAATTGGCGTAGACACCGCTTACGCGATTATAGCCGAGTTAACAACAGCGCGCCAGTCGTTTCTCCTTTTCGCTACGTGGCGCCAATTGGATATTCCAAGCGTAGCCAGGTCCTTCTCCACTTGGTCCTTCCAACGGAGTGGAGGTCTTCCTCTTCCTCTGCTTCCCCCGGCGGGTACAGCGTCGAATACTTTCAGAGCTGGAGTGTTTTCGTCCATTCGGACAACATGACCTAGCCAGCGTAGCCGCTGTCTTTTAATTCGCTGAACTATGTCAATGTCGTCGTATATCTCGTACAGCTCATCGTTCCATCGAATGCGATATTCGCCGTGGCCAACGCGCAAAGGACCATAAATCTTTCGCAGAACTTTTCTCTCGAAAACTCGCAACGTCGACTCATCAGTTGTTGACATCGTCCAAGCCTCTGCACCATATAGCAGGACGGGAATTATGAGCGACTTATAGAGTTTGGCTTTTGTTCGTCGAGAGAGGACTTTACTTTTCAATTGCCTACTCAGTCCGAAGTAGCACCTGTTGGCAAGAGCAATCCTGCGTTGGATTGGTGGTGTTAATACTGGTTCCTAAATAGACGAAATTATCTACAACTTCAAAGTTATGAATGTCAACAATGACGTGAGAGCCAAGTCGCGAGTGCGACGACTGTTTGTTTGATGACAGGAGATATTTCGTTTTGCCCTCGTTCATTGCCAGACCCATTTTCTGTGCTTCCTTCTCCAGCCCGGAGAAAGTAGAACTAACGGCGCGGGTGTTGAGGCCGATGATATCAATATCATCGGCATACGCCAGCAGCTGTACACTCTTATAAAATATTCTACCTGCTCGATTAAGTTCTGCAGCTCGAACTATTTTCTCCAGAAGCAGGTTGAAAAAGTCACACGATAGGGAATCGCCTTGTCTGAAACCTCGTTTGGTATCGAACGGCTCGGAGAGGTCCTTCCCGATTCTGACGGAGCTTTTCGTGTTGCTCAGCGTCAGTTTACACAGCCGTATTAGTTTTGCGGGGATACCAAATTCAGACATCGCGGCATAGAGGCAGCTCCTTTTCGTGCTGTGTGTCGATTCTCCTTTCACGGGTCTTTTCCAAGATTTGGCGCATGGTGAATATCTGGTCGGTTGTTGATTTTCCAGGTCTAAAGCCACACTGATAAGGTCCAATCAGTTTGTTGACGGTGGGCTTTAATCTTTCACTCAATACGCTCGATAGAACCTTATATGCGATGTTGAGGAGGCTAATCCCACGGTAGTTGGCGCAGATTGTGGGGTCTCCTTTTTTATGGATTGGGCATAGCACACTTAAATTCCAATCGTTGGGCATGCTTTCGTCCGACCATATTTTACAAAGAAGCTGATGCATGCTCCTTATCAGTTCTTCGCCGCCGTGTTTGAATAGCTCGGCCGGTAATCCATCGGCCCCCGCCGCTTTGTTGTTCTTCAGGCGGGTAATTGCTATTCGAACTTCTTCATGGTCGGGCAATGGGACGTCTGCTCCATCGTCATCGATTGGGGAATCGGGTTCGCCTTCTCCTGGCGTTGTGCATTCACTGCCATTCAGCAGGCTGGAGAAGTGTTCCCTCCATAATTTAAGTATGCTCTGGGCATCGGTCACTAAATCACCTTTGGGGTTCTACAAGAGTATGCTCCGGTCTTGAAACCTTCTGTAAGCCGCCGCATTTTTTCGTAGAATTTTCGAGCATTACCCCTGTCGGCCAGCTTATCAAGCTCTTCATACTCACGCATTTCGGCCTCTTTCTTTTTCTGTCTGCAGATGCGTCTCGCTTCCCTCTTCAATGCTGGATATCACTTAAACAAAAAACTTTAAGAACAATTTTTGTGAATTCTATGTGGCTTCATGCAACGGATCCTGAATGTGTTAAACTACAGCCTGAAAACTGCTTTTGGTTTGTTGATGATTATCTAAAACCAGCAGGATTCATTGGGGACCAAACGCCTTTAACAGTACAAGATATTGCTGAAATGACAGAAAAAGAAAATAGTGACGACGAATGTTCAGAACTTGAAGATGCCAGTTTTTCTTCGGATGAATCAGATTTTGAATAATGTAAATTAATTAAAAAATATTTTTAATCACTATGTTATTGTATTTATAACAAATGGCACTGAATACGTTCCTCAGACGTATCTTTCGCACGTATTCAGCCACACGAATATTTCGTTTTTTAAAACTCGGCAACCGGGATTCAGCACCAATTTTTCACAGGCAACCTTATATCATTATAGGTGCAAATCACTATTTTTAAGTTACCTGTATGTACCTGGCAACCCAATAATTGCACCGGGAAAAAGAAGGCAACCCAGTGTTTGCATATTCTACAAGCTATGTACCAGGAATAAAGGGTTGTTAAACTTATTCCAGTGTGAGAGCGCCCAAAAATTAGCGTTTTTTATAACATTTTCCATTATGGCCAGATTGAAAAAAATAATTATTTGTGGGCATTTAAATTGAAACACCCAACATTTAATACGAATAAAAACTACTATATAGTTGTTGTTTATTATATGTAGAAACTATTTAAATCTTTTTAAAGAATATTATAACAACTGACTTTTGTCCTTTCAATACCCAATAATAGGATTTAAGCTTGTTAGCTCTCAATCATTAAATGTTTTTAATCATTTTCCATTGAAAATAAAACTATGATGCTTCAAATTACAAAACGTTTCATCAGATGCCTTTAAATTTCACAAATTTATTTAATTTTCATTGTTTTACATTTTTTATAAGAGGTCTCGAACGATGCAACAAATCCCTCCGTTTACATATTTTTTTGGTAAGATTTCAATCTGGCCATCGCTCGTTTCCAATTGCTAAACGTCAAAACCTCCCCAATCCAGTCAACTGTCAAAGTTTAGGTGGTTTTGACGTTTAGCAATTGTTCTCTCACTTCCAGTGAGAGAGGATTTGGGCATCCCATTATTCCTGCTACTGCTTATTGCATAAGAGAGTGGGTGTAATGTTAAAAAAAAATCATTTTTTTAATTATTAATTAATTACACTTACCATCACAATTTCCAGGCAACCTCCTCGAAATTAATATTTTAATTTAACAAATTTTATATAAAAATTATTTACATCCCGTAATACGATGGGTGATGGTCGTGCTATGGTGGGATCTTAGACTATAAGGGGTATTGCCAGAATATTTTGTCAAGTGAATACTTGAAATTTGGTTTTTTATTTGTGGTGTTTAGTGTTGTGTGTTTAGATACATAAATGCAAGCATATGTAAGTAGGCCTTTTATCAGATATGTATATGCCGGTATACATATAATTATATATATATATATATATATATATATACATATATATCATACTATATACCGCTCATACATATATTTGGATGCACATATGTAATGTACCAAACTGTTTTCGGTTACCCGGAAATCAACCGTAAGTTCGGACAGTTTGGTAGCAACCGTTCTTTTAAAATTTACAGGATCGTGTACAGTTTTTATAGAGATCAACTGTAACTTTCAACATACATATATGCAAATGGTTTAAAATAATAAATGGAGTAGAAACACTCACTTTGTGCCGCTTCAAGGGAGTTTGAGGGCTTTATATACGGTTTTGAATGGGGAAGTGGGGCAGTTTGCCACTGCGTCCAATTTGGTTCCTCTCTGTTTCCCTTCCTTTTGGTTGCTTGTTCCGCAAGATTAAGTTTCCCTTCGTTGGTTGGCTTTCCCCCGTTGGTTGAATTTCCTTCGTTGGTTGGCTTGTCTTTTTATTATTTTTTTTTTGGTGTTTTTCACGTTTATTTTGGTTTTTCACAAGGATATAAAATTTTTTTTAAATTTTTTTTTTTTTAATATACATATGTATGTTAAGCTCGCGCCCGTGTGGATTTTTTTTTTGGTTTTTGATAAGTAATATTTCGCGCCCGGTGTTTGGTTTTTTTTTTGTTTTTCGGTTTTAAGCACTGTCTTGTATGTATATGTATATTTATATGTATTGTACTTTTTTTATTTTATTATTGTAATTTTTTTTTTTTTTTTTTTGATTTTGATTTGGGAATCACACCACGGAACCGTTTTGTGTCCGTTTTTCAAACCGGGTTTTTTTTTATTATATATACATATGTATGTATATGTCACCTCACGGAACTTTTTTTTTCCTATATATTTTATTGGTAAAGGTACAGGAGAGCGGCTTTTCCGAAAACGTGCACCAATTTTCACGGGAAATGTCTTAAAATTCGTGTTTTTAATTCCAATTTACGAATATATATAGCGCGTTATCTATTTTTATGTTTTTTTGTAATAAAAGCAAAAAGAAATATTACGATTTTGCACGATATTTACGCCATAAATGGCATCACTGTTCGAAATTCAATTGGGTACTAGTGATACAAGCAGTGATCGGTTTCGAAATATCGATACTCTCGATATTCGAGACTAAACAAGAATTGATAAAAATAAGAGACGCATAATATCGATAATCTCAATATTCGGGTCTAAAAGAGAATTGGTAAAAAATCAGAAATATATAATAAAAAAATTTATAATTCATTATTATTACAGAAAGAAGAAGAAGCGCTCGAAAAAAAATAACCCTGGTCGGTCCAACACCCCGGCGTTCATAATTCTTCTGTGTCCAACTTCTTCTTCTTTCTGCAATAATAATGAATTATAAATTTTCCTATTACGTATTTCTCCTTCTAACCAATTCTCTTTCAGACTCAAATATCGAGAGTATCGATAATTCGAAAACGATCAGTGCATAAATCAATAGATTCGAATTTACAACAGCGATGCCATAATTTCGAACATAACCTTGCCATTTTCGTTGAAGTGAAGTAATTGTGAAGTTTTACATATTTTTATAAAAATAACAATAAAAACCATTTCTCTAATTAATTAATTAAAGAACATCAATAATTACGTGTATATAATTGATAGAACATAAATTTTTAACATCTAAAGGCGTGTAAAGTGCAAAAGTGAATTTTTGATTTCGGGAAATACGATGTTTTTCTATTAAAACAAAGAAAATATTGTTTTTAAAAGCACGCGCCTAACATATTCGTAAAGTAGAACTAAAAACGAGTATTTTAAGACATTTCCCGTGAAAATTGGTGCACGTTTTCGGAAAAGCCGCTCTCCTGAACCTTTACCATGTATATATGTGTATCTGTCACCGCACCTTTAATTTTTTGTATTTTTGTATGTATCACTTTAATTATTTTGCCGCTTGAATCTTTTCATTGTTTTTTTTTTTTTTTCCAAATAGTGCCTTTCTTTGCGGCTCGAAGGACCAATGTTTAATTAGATGCCCACTTCACTTCACCTGTAAGACACTTACCACTTCCACTTGTTTAAATAATACACCCGTGTCGCTTATAAGGGTATTTTGATTCAATTTAATTCGATTGGTTTTTACTCTTTTTACAAATGTTCACCAGTATGAGGGTAATTACAATTTTTTTTATTCGATGTTTAATTTTGATTTTCCACTAAATTGCGGAATCACAAACTGATTTTAATTAGATTTTTTTCAATTTATAACTGTGCGGAACTAAGACGATTGAAAAGGCGCGAGGACCACAGCGGCGATGCGTAAGCTTCAATTGCAGATCAAAACGAGACTGATCTTAAACTTTTTAGTTGACCCTTTTCACCAGTGTGGTATGTGTTTGCGTGTGTGGATGTCCTCTCGCGTGTGGGTAGTGTTGATGTGTGGGTCCTGTGGAATGTAGGTTCTGGGTGTGTGGTGTATTGGGTATTGGTGGTGGTGGTGTATTCGTGTAGTGGCACTAGGGGGGGGCGGCTTATCTCATTTAGCCAAAATGAAAAAAAACAGCCTTTGTATTTATCGTCTGGGAAAAAGTTTTTTAAAGGATTCGACGCTGGCTTTTTCAAAATCGGTTAAAATTATTTTCAGATTTAAGGAAATGTTATTATTACATGCGAAATTCATCAATTCCTAAAAAATTCGTCATAGCATTTTTCACTTTTCTTTGTCATTATGCAATAAACAAGCGCATAGCTTCTGTCTTGCCTTATTGATTTTGGGAGGATGGTGTGGGTAAATATCTCCGCGAACTTTTGTTACATCGAGCCATAGCTCTTGCAATAATTTGGCACGGTTTTTCTTAAAAGTTTGTTGCATCATCCTTTAGTGATGTATTTGTTTTTATGACGTCGGCTTGGTACGCCCTTGGATCAGCCCATATTCCGTTGCACTTTTTATTAGTTCGTGTAACCCATTATCTTTTAAAATTATTGTCACCCGTCCTTTGCATAAAAATTGCATTCCAATATACGCGGTTATCGCGTTTTTTATCAATATTATACAGATAACCATTAAGAGAAAGTTTGGTGCCACCCTGGTTTAAAATAAGAGTCTCCATGAAAATTATATTGTATATGTGCGTTTATTCAATTTCAAAATCAACTGCCAATTTTCAAATATACAAAAATAACCTTCCGATGTTTTTTGGTTGTAATTTTTTAAAAATATGAAAAACTTTGATTCTGCTTATTATTTTTATTTGGTCTTTTAAATTTTTTTACATCAAGTAGAGAATAAGATATCATGTACATAAATGGTCGCCGCCACAGTTGAATGTCATTTGAGCTCTTACTTTGGAATTTTCCATCACTTTGACCAGAACTTCCGGTGATAGGTCCTCACATTCTTGACGGATATTGTTTTTAAGAGCTGCAAGAGTTTGAGGCTTGTTGACATAAACCCGCGAATTCAAGAATCCCCACAAAAAGAAGTTTGAAGCGGTCAAATCAGGCGATCTTGCTGGCCAGTGCAAATCACCAAAACGGGGATTAGGCGCCCGGGAAATGCATCCATCAGCATATCGGTTGTAGCACGTGCAGTGTGTGCCGTTGCACCGTCCTGTTGGAACCACATGTTTTCCAATCCAAACTCATCAAGTTGCGGCAAAAAGAACTCGTTGATCATTGCTCTGTAGCGCTCACCACTCACAGTAACCGTTTGGCTGGCGACGTTTTCGAAGAAAAAAGGTCCGATGACTCCTCCAGCGAAAACAGCACACCATACAGTGACTTTGAGCGGTGTAATGGCTCTTCGTGGGTTACACGCGTTTTCAGTACCCCAGAAGCGTACATTTTGCTTATTTACGTACCCGCTAAGATGGAACGCGATTGGCGGTCAGCAGCTAACAGCTGATGCACCGTCTGGACTTTGTACGAAAACATCTTCAAATCTTGTACCAAAATTCGCTGTAAACCCAGTCGACTGATACCCATTTGCGTGGCACGTCGTCTGGTCGATGTCGACGGGGCTTCCATGACATCGTCGGCAACAGCAGTAATATTTTCTGAAGAACGGCTACTCCGGGGTCAGCCACGCCTAGCAGCATCTCGTCTTGTGCCAGTCTCTTCGAGGCGAGCGGCTAAACGTCGCAGTGTTTCGCCAGTAGGCGTCGGACGGCCAGGAAATCTGCGACGAAATTCACGTTGTGCCAAAGTCACCGACCGATTATAGATTAAATAAATAGTCACCAATAACCCGCGTTCTGGAGCAATGTAGCGTTCCATTGTTTATTTACGTGTATTTCGCATTTGTGTAGTAAAAATGTCAAAACAGAACTGACATTAGAGGTCAATTGCAAAATTTATAGCATCTTCTGATAGGAGGATTACTTTTGGACACAGTTATGTAGTCGTGCAACTGTCTAAATAACTGTGTCCTTAAAAACGTGTGTATTTTAATATTTGATTGAGGTCGCTTGAAGTCTGTCACTTTTTATGTGTTCAGCACATGACTCATGAGTCTGCAGGGTTGCCTTTGCCAATTTTTTTAAATTTTAAAGTCTTTTGGGAAAAAATAAAAGTTAAAAACCACAACAAGTTATTAGTAAACAGCAGAAAGAAGCAAACTTCCTTTTCTTCCATAGCACAGATAGAGAATTCTATGGATTAAGGGTTATGATCCTGAGCGTGTTCGTGGCCGAAGGCCGCAGGGCCTCGAACGTACAACGGAACATTTCATAAAATAAAGTTTTTTTAATTACTCAATTGAAATCCAAAATGTCCCTATCGATTAGTAATGTTTCTTCTTTGGAATCTGGTGACCATATTAACCATTTATTTTATGAAGGTTTCTTTTGTCCGTATTTCGAATTGTCGGCATTTTGATTTGTCGGTATTGTTTGGTTTGTCGGTATTTTGATTTTTCGGTGTTCTGATTTGTCGGTATTTTGATTTAGCTGCATATTTAAATTTTGTCGGTATTTTGATGTGTCGGCATTTTGAACTTCGGTATTTTAAGTGTATCCCGAAAAAGCTGTTGCCAAACTTGATTGAAGCTACTATCTTAACTGCTAAATCAAAAGGAGAAGTGTTTTGATACCGCGTATCCCTATGATTCCAACTGATATGCCATTTTTATTCAAACGAATAACGAACGAACTCAGATGTTTTTATTATATTTTTCATGTTTTATTTTTCTTTTTCAATCAATACTTGAAATTATTTTGAAATGGCCTCTTCACTATGTTCTACCACTTGACTTGATTTCGTCATTTTTTTGGTGCATTGAACGTTTTTCTTTCTCTCGGGAGTGTTCGCTGCATTTATTGTACATATTTTTACTTCTTGTTCCATATCAGTACGAACATGGCCACTTATAGATGAAGTAATTCCCTTAATTAAAACATCGTCTCAGTGTGACCCTCCGAAAAATCACTGATTTTCGCCATTTTTTTTAAGTTGAAATTAACTAATCAATCCAATTTTTTTATAAATAAATACATTCCTGACGAATACAAAATAATTTCTTTATGTTTATTTATTGGTGTATAATAGTTAAAGAAATGGTTGAAATGACACTTAAAAAAAAGGTCATGTACTATGTCCACGATTACGGTGGCAATTTTGGTCTAAAACAATAATTCCCAAAAAATTATTAATCTGTAGGAAAGTCGCTATCGCGCTATGGAAGCTTTTTTTGTTTTCTTGAAATTGACAAAATGGCGGCGGTTTGAACAAGAAGTATCTATTTTTGCCTTTTTTTGCGACAGTTTTTCGTAGAAAAAAATAGGAAGATTAAAAAAATGATAAAAGCTTCCATAGCGCGATAGCGAATGACGTTAAAAAGATTGGAGTCGCCATGTTCCTTACCCTGTTCCCTTTCTACAAGAAACGCTGTAACGACCGTAATAATTTTAATTTGAGAAAATGTTTATTATAGTGTATACTATCCGATAATGCAATCGATTTCTAGAAAATTTCACACTGAGACGATCCCTTAAGTTTAGACTTGAACTAAACCAAAAGTATGTGATATTGTATTTTGGACTATTACTATTCTACACCCACAGTCTCTGTTGTGGGTTGTGAAATTGAAATTTTCATATGTAGTAACAGAAACAGTTACCGTACTCCTCCGAAACGGCTTTACCGGTTTTTACCTCATTTTATATGCGTATTCAGTAGGTCTGAGGATCGGCTACTATCTATTTTCCAAATTGGACAATTCCAAAAACTAACTTTTTTCCTTAAATTTTTTTTGTAATTTTTTTTTTTGTTTTTCAATATTTTTATTTGTAATTTATTTGAATCTATCAATTTCGGTCGTTAGCTTTTTTATTCCAGCTATTCAAAAGAAAAAATATTGAAAATTATTTAGTGAAAACTTTATGTGTATTTCACACAAAGTGATCAATTACAGATTGAAATTTGCAACGAAGCCACGAAGAGATCGCGCTAATGTCGGTCGGCGTTCTTTTTGCTATCAACGCATGGCAGCCCAAGACACATGAACGAGCACTCCCAGAATACGATGGCATACGTGTGGAATTATGGATCGCTGTCAATCAGCAAGCGATCATCACGATATTACAGCACGACTTTTGAAACAACAGCTACGATGTTTGATGGACTTTATCTTGAAGCAACGTATACATATGTGGTGCTGTTGATGCTAGATGTACTTTGTTGAATTGCAAAAGAGAAGTTTGCCACACGCACACATTCTTCAAATTGATGAAATCATTTCTGCGGAAATTCCTGATGCAGAGAAAGATCCAGTATTATACAAAGTGATGAAAACCAATACGGTTCATGGACCTTGCGGACACCACAATTCCACTTCGTTTTGTATGTCGGACAATAAATGCACGAAACACTCTCCATGTGCTTTTCTTTCGGACACGCAAACTGGAAATGATGGATATCCATTCTATCGGCGTAGCTCTCCAGACGACGATGGCAGATCATTTAGCGCTCAACTTAGAGGAGTGAATTCTGAAGTCGACAGCACCATATGCGCCACTGTTGTCTAATTCACATTCAAAACTCATGTCAATGTTGAATACTGCAGTTTGGTGAAATCGATCGAAAATTGCTCTATTAGGAAAAGCCTTGATGTTATACATAGAATGCATCGTCGAAGAAATGTTTACACAGAAAACAAGACCAACCAGTAGATAGACATTCAGGTGTGTTCTATACTAATGCATTAGGACAAATTTACACAATCCACCCGAAAGACGACGATTACTTCTACTTTCGGTTGCTATTGACTATTGTACGCGGTTCAACTTCATTTGACTCATTGCGTTTTGTAAATGGTTCGGTGTGTGCAACTTTTTGAGAATCATGCCAGCAATTACAATTGCTGGAAACTGGTAATCGCTGGAATCAAACGACGGACGATGCGATATTCGCTTCGCATGCCACTGAAGTTCGCAGACTTTTCGCGATGATCATTTCAATATCAGCCTTCAAATTTGCGTCAATTATGGGATACGAACAAAAAGCCGTGAATTATCCAGTGGAATTTCTAAATTCTTTGGAGAGGATTGGTATGCCGCCGCATCATTTGCGGATCTGTCATTATTATGTTTCGCAATCTTCATGCGCCGAAACTGTCCATTACACACCCAACTGATTGTGACGCAGCTATCGAAAACGAGGAGGCCGAATGCTTGATTCTACGAATTCCTTTGAGTTCCAGTGATTTGCCATTTCAGTTCAAACCTATACAGTTTCCAGTAAAAATTGCATTTGAAATGACAATCAACAGGACACAAGGATTGTCGCTAGAAGTGTGTAGCATAAATCTGAAAATGCCATGTTTTTCACACGGCCTGCTATACATGGCGTGTTCGTAAGTTCCATCTTCTCTATATGTTTACGCACCGGAACAGAAACCAAAAAATGTTGTTTATCAAGCGGCGCTACATTGAAAAAAAATCTAGAAAAATTGCAAATAAATGATTTAAACACAAAATATAGTACATTAAATTTTTTTCATTTCAAAACACATAATTTCACACAAGACAACGCCTGCGGGGTCAGCTAGTAATTTTTTTTTTAAATAAGAGTCATAATAAAAATATAATTTGGAGTTTAAGAAAAGGTATTGACGTGTTTCGAAATTTAATACATAAGGTTTAAGCAATCTGTCATTAAATTACATGACAATTTTCAATTTAAAATTTAAATCAAATTGAAGTGTTAATGCTTTAAATTCATTCTAAGTGGGCATAGTTATTTTAAAAGACTATTAACCTCACTTATTGTCAACTAGTCAATCAAAGCATACACAGCATTTGATGACTACAGTTTGGATACTCTTCTAATGTTTGACTTAAGAGCAAAAAAATAACTAAAACAAATTTTTTTAAAAGAGACTTTTCGGCAATAACTAACCCTTAAAAGTACTTGTAGTTGAATTTATATCTTGTGCTTATATTCTGCTTTGGATACCATCATATGAAATGCTCCAAGCGGTGAAATTACATATTTAATGCGTGAAATTTTCGTATACATATATATACATATGATATGTAATATGAACATATCTATTATTTGTCATAAATATGTAACATGACACTTACGACCCATATTGTCCGTCTTAAGTGGATTGGATATGTAGCAGAGAACGTACATTTATAGAGAAGGTTCAACTACGGACAAGCGTGTAAACTGTCAAGAGCCTTGAATTTTCTATTAGTGGATTTCACCACTTTTGGCTCGGCAGGAGAAAGTTTAACAGAAATGAGTGAACAGAGCTGAGAATTCAATGAAAATTATGCTCAGAAATATACATTGCTTTTACAGACGCCTGTTGGCCTTTTGGCTTATATTTTTATACGTTTACATGCTATCATATCAACATGGTAACTTTAGCAATAGAGGCAAGTGTGTAGTACATAATATTCTTAATAATAAAATAAACCCGGTCATTACGAACCAAACAATAGACGAACAATTCCAAAACAACACTAATGAAATGGATAAGATTCCAGACGTTGTGAGATCCCTAAGGGAATTTTCAGGAAATGCCTCAGAATTTAGTTAATGGCAAAAAAAGTGTCGAACGCATTTTAAGAATCTACGAACCCTCAAACGGGACTCCTAAATATTTCGGCATTTTAGATGTCATCAAAAATAAGATAGTTGGAAAGGCAGATATAGCCTTAGATTCCTACAACACCCCCTAGACTGGGCAGCAATCTCCCGCTGCTTGACTACTCACTACGCAGACAAACGAGACATAGGCACTCTAGAGTACCAAATGACATGTCTCATAAAAGGACGAATGACAATTAACGAATTTTACCAAAAGGCATATGGACACTTATCTTTACTTCTGAACAAGATAGGATGTATGGAGATAGGAGAAGAAGCAGTCCACTTGTTAACGGAGAATTAGCTCGCTAAAGCCCTCGATACTATTATAAGAGGACTTTCTGGTGATCTTCCCCGGCTCCTTGGCATTAAGGAAACAAAAAGCCTACCCGAAGCCCTCCATCTTTGTCTCAAATTAGAAAACCAAAGCTTCAGAGCTTCTCACGCTAATAACCAAACCTCTATCACAACATCAACTTCTCGTCAACAACTCATAAATCAGCAACAGACACGACAGCATTACACCCAACCCAGATATCATCAACCATTAAACCCTCAAACCACATCAAAATTTTATCCTGAAGTAGCTTATCTACCAAATCCCTTGACATATTCCAACCCACAAAATTACAACAATATCGGCAACAAAACCAGAATCTATATAGCCCACAGCAAAACATTGCTCATCCTAGACCCCCTAAACCACCTCAACCGATGGACGTGGATGAGAGTATAAGGACAAGAGCCGTTAATTACGCAAATCGGCCAAAACCCCAAGAATCCGGTAAAAGACCACCAAACGCTTCAATGATAAATAACGCCCCACAAAAAATGCAAAGAAACTTTCACATAAACTCTAACGAACCACCAGAGGACCAATACAACGAAAGCGTATACAACTACAATGACCAATACAACTACAATAACCAATACGACTACAATGAGCAAACATACAATGAGCCAAATCACAAGGACACAATTGAAAAAACACTCGACATCACTGACGTACATTTTTTAGACTAAATAGCTCTTCGCTATCTTATTTCAGATGCAGGACGAAGAGCGGCGAAATAATGCAAATATTAGTAGACACCGGATTCAATAAAAATTGCATACAATCAAGCTTAGTAGAAAAAGCAATAGCGAACAATACTCCTTTTCTAGCCAACTCAGTAGGCGGCAAAATAAAAATTACTCACCATACATATCTAAATCTTTTCAATTTGGAAAATTCCAAATTAAAATTTTTCCTATTGCCAACACTCACCACTTTCCATGACATATTAGGAAACGATAGCTTAAAAGCACTTTCAGCAATCATACACACAAAAGAAAATTACATGGTAATAGCAAATACGAAAATAATCTATCTGAGACAATATAGTGTTCAGGACGTTAACTTAAAACATATGCGCGACGAACATATGTATGAGTACAGTAGAAAAACATGCAATTAGGAAACTAGTACAAAAGCACCGAAACCTATTTTTGGAACCGGACGAAAAACTAACCTACACAACAAAAGTAGTTGCAGGAATTCGAACATATTCAGACACACTACATACTCCAAGTCCTACCCTTATCCTATTAGCCTTAAACAGGAAGTTGAAAAGCAAGTAAAGAAATTATTAGACGACGGTATCATACGACAATCAAGATCACCCTATAACTCACCTGTATGGGTAGTGCCTAAAAAAGAGGACGCGTCTGGCAGAAACAAACTTAGAATGGTTATAGAGTACAGGAAGCTAAACGCAGTTACAGTTGCAGATAGGTATCCAATACCTGAAATAAATGAAGTTCTCTCCCAACTAGGAGAAAACCGAATTTTCTCTGTGATTGATTTAAAAAGCGGTTTCCATCAAATTCCTCTTAAGGAATCTGACGTTTGGAAAAAACAGCATTTTCGGTGAACAATGGGAAATACGAGTTCACCCGACTTCCGTTTGGTTTGAAAAATGCCCCAGCCATATTTCAACGGACGCTTGACGACATACTAAGATACATAGGCAAAATATGCTATGTATACATAGACGATATAATTATATTTAGTAGAGACGAAAAATCGCACTCCGAACAAATAGACACAATTTTTGATACCCTCAGTAAAGCAAACATGAAGGTTCAAATCGATAAATACGAATTCTTCAAAAAGCAGGTCGAATTCCTAGGATTCGTTGTATCTTTCAAGGGAATTTCTACAAACCCTTCCAAAGTACAATCAATATCAAATTTTTCATACCGCAGACGATCAAGGACTTACGATCATTCTTAGGCTTATCCGGATATTATAGAAGATTTATCAAGGATTATGCCAAATTGGCCAAGCCACTTACATCCCTTCTTAGAGGTGAGGAAGGAAGAATGTCGAAAAGAAGCTCGCAGAAAATCCAAATAAATCTAAATGAGGAAGCTAAATCTGCTCCCAACAAAATTAAATCCACACTGACATCTAAAGACGTAATTTTACAATATCCTGATTACAAGAAAGAAGTTGACCTAACTACTGACGCCTCAAAGTATGCCATAGGCGCCGTTTTAGAGCAAAATGGCAAACCAATAAACTTTATATCAAGAACATTGAACAGGGCCGAAGAAAATTACGCAAAAGTTGTAATACATACAGACCACCAACCACTTACATACGCTCTCAGTAATAAAATAATAACTCCAAACTAAAGCGATGGAAAGCCATACTTGAAGAATACAACTATGAATTAAAATACAAACCTGGGAAAGCCAATGTAGTTGCAGATACATTATCCTGGCCTTTTGAAGTAAACTCCCTATCAGTTGCTACACATTCCGACGAAAGCTCATCACACAATCTAATTCCAGCAGTAGAAGGACCCATAAATGCATTCAAAAACCAAATTCGGATCTCGTTAGCAGATGAAGACAGCTACCAGTTTAAAATACCATTCCCGACCTACCATAGACATATAATCACCAAACCGAACTTTTCAGCAGAGAATTTAACTGCACTATTGAAACGATACCTTAACCCCTCAGTGATAAATGGTATATTTTCGTCAGAAGAAATAATAGGGAAAATCCAAGAAATTTCCCCACTTCACTTTGGTAATTATAAAATTTGTTACACCCAAACAGAAGTAAAGGACATAACAAGCGAGGATGCACAAAACGAGGAAATACTAAACGAACACAAGCAAGCACATAGGAATAGAGACGAAAATAAAAAACAACTAATACAAAGATGTTAATTTCCAAAGATGAAAACAAAAATAGAAAATATAATTAAACAGTGTAGAGTCTGCAATGAAAACAAGTATGATCGCAACCCTAATAAACCGCAACTATTAGAAACCCCAATACTTCACCCTGGAGAAATAGTGCATGTAGATATTTACAGTACGGAAAAAAAATAGTTCTAACAGCAGTAGATAAATTCTCCAAATATGCTCAAGTTAAAATAATAGAGTCAAAATCAGAAGAAGATATCAGAGAACCTTTACGACAAGTACTTTTCGCTTTTGGTATACCCAAAACAATAGTTATCGACAACGAGAAATCTTTAAATTCAGCTTCCATACAATTTATGGTCTAGGACCAACTCGGTATTACAACTTTTGAAACTCCCCCATACACAAGCACAGTTAACGGAAAAGTAGAAAGATTTCACTCTACCCTGTCTGAAACTATGCGCTGCCTTCAAACGGAACGCACACACCGCTCATTCCAAGAACTCTTAGACCGATGTACATACGAATATAACTACACCATACATTCCGCAACAGGGAAACGATCTATAGAGACATTTTTTGGCAGACGTGTTACAGCAGACCCAGAGTAGAATGAAAAGGCAGGCAAAAGATTTAGAAAACCGTAATAAAACACGGAAACCTATGAAAATATATACTCCTGGAGATGTAATTTATGTCAGAATGAACAAACGAATAGGGTCAAAACTTACAGCAAAATATAGAAAGGAAACAGTTAAGGAAGACAAATCCAGTGTAGTAATCACTGAAAAAGGACGAACGGTACGTAAAAGCAACATCAGACAATAGTAATTTTTTTTCTCTTTTACTTTACAGGTTTTTTGTGCACCTAGTGTACGCAGACTTTAAAATAATAGACTATGCAAATTCACAATTAGCAACATTTGCTACAGGATTGACAAGAATACAAACAGGAACCTACCGAATAATACATAAAGTAGACCTAGACGCATTTCAAATGACACCCGACGAAATGAACAACACTATTAAAACCAAGATAACATCAGAAAATCCCTTTCTACCCATCTTGATAAATGAATTAACCCTTACACAAACTTACCTAAATAGACTCCGACCCAAAAGATTTAAAAAATCCCGATTATGATGACTTAGTAATACTAGATAATCAAATAAATAATATAATAAACAATAACAATAATCAAGTAGTAATAAATAAAATAATTTTTGACAGGATAAACAATATTACGAGAGTATCGAATAAGATTTTAAAAGCGGTACAATCTAATGAAGATGTACAACGCAATTTTGCTATAGAATTAAAATATAAATTAAAGATTGTAAAAGAAGAAATTATTAATATTGCATATGCGATTCATTGGGCCAAAGCCGGAATCGTCAATTCGTATATTTTATCAAATGAAGAACTAGCATTAGCAAAATCCATTTTCATAAAAAATAACTTCACATTAAATAATGTAGAAGAATCGCTAGAACTTGCAAATATAAAAGTAGCCTCAAATGAAACAATGTTATTTTATATGGTAGGAATACCATTAACAAACGAAGAAATTTGCGATTCAATTGTTATCAAACCCATAAAGAAAAATAAATATATTAATAAAATTCCCTATGAGGATATCGTAACCTGTAGTAAAAATAAGGTATTTGGTATAAAAACAATATGTAGTGAGAATAATCATATAAGAATTTGTAACTATAAGAATATGATAAATATTAGTAATACTACTTGTGTCCCGCAGCTACTCAGAAGCGAACCAGCAGAATGCACTCAAATAAATAACCAGCACATCCCATCGATAGAAAACATCTCCCCTGGCATCATGTTACTAAACCAGTATAATGGCACAATTGAAATCGATAACCAAAAAATAAATCTTGTGGGATCATACGCCGTCCGATATCGTAATTCCACAGTTTTAATCGACAACCAAAAACACTCCTTTAATAAAATACTAACTAGCAAACCATTAGCCGCAATCCTACAGTCAAATATCCCTTCGAACAAAGAGGAAGAAATTCTCAGCCTTGAGATGATGAAGGAACTCCACATAAATAACACCAATCATTTACAAACACTGCCGACAACCCACACAGCAGCTCTAATAACAAATTTTTCATTAGTAGTTATTTGCCTGATCAGTCTAGCAACAATAGGCACTGCATCAATCTTAAGGAAGAATTGTAAGACAAAACTAATAGAACCATCGAGCTGCAATGTAGACGTGAATGTGGCCAATAATAAAGAAAACACATCGGAAACTCCCACGTCAAAAGTGCCAATAACCCTAATAGTTTAAACAAACGACGACGTTCGTTTTTGACGGCGGAGGAGTTAGCAACATTAAAGTTAACTGCGATAAACAGAATAATGCTGGATAAACAATATACCAATCAACATCCGGCACGCGCAGTATAAACTACAGCCAGGAACTAATGCTGACCAACAATAATGCAACCGTTGCAACAATTGTCGAGCAATTAACAAATCAACATCCGGCACACGCGGAATAACGAGCCACAAATAAATAAATCAATAGTACTGGCATAAGTAATTTTTAAGTTATAAATCATTGAAATTGTAATTTAATCTTAGCAGAACAATTAACAATAAAGGTCATCTTGACCAAAAAAATACACATTTTTTTAGCCATTTCAATTTGACCGGCAATAATTTATATTTGTTTTAATTATTCGCGACCGTTTGATCTGTTTTTTGTATGCTTTGTTGTTTAGGTACTTTTACATTTCGCGGCCGATTTATGTTTTGTTTTGTATATTTCGTTATTATCCGTTTGTGTTTTGTGTTTAGAGTTTTAGTTTGTTAAATCCATTTTTGTTGTTTTTTGACACGCCCTTTTTATAAATTATTGTTATTTTTTATTTAATTAGGAATTTTATCGAAATTTTGTACAAATAGGAATTTGTTTTTGATTTATATTATGTATTTGTATATTGCTGAATAATATGTATATATAGTATTTCACGGCACTATTTTTTTTGTTGTTGTAGATTCATATACCATTTTGTTATAATATATGCACATACATACATATATATGTGTACGTGTTTTCTTTTGGTGTCACTGCACGCATTTTTTTTTGTTCCGTCACCACAATTTTTTTAATTTAAAATTATATATATGTACATACTTATGCATATATATTTTTTTAAATTTTTTTTTAAATATCCAAAGGTGCCTTTCGGTAAGGCTCGAAGGACCATGATTAATGTTGACCCAATTTATCGGGGAATACAAATCACTGTATTTAGATGCTTTGATTTGCACTCACACTCGCCTGAGCGTTTAACATGAATAAAACAGTGTATTTAAGAAGAGTACAATATACATATTTGTAATTATACTTTATTTATACTTATTAACGTTTTGTGCAATATTACATACAATTGTAGTGTTATTGAATTCATGTCCAATGTGTTGGATCGCTGCAAATCGGTGCGGGCGGAACGTTGTCGATCGGAGTCAAAAGTAGTGTCGACGCGGCACAGTATCAAATCGAATGTGTAAAAAAGCGATGATCCAATCCTTTTGATCGTTGACATATGCTGTGGTGAAATCCAATGTGTCCCCAGGTGTGGTGTATTGGTGATGATGTGGTGGGCAGTATTAAGGTGTGCCATTATTTTTCACGGGTTGAGTGGGTGGATACTTAACTCATTTAAACAACATTGACACCTACCGCTTTGCCAAATGCTCTTGCTAAAGCACAAGAACTTCATTCAAATCAAATACGATCACAATTTGCTTTGCAATTTACTAAAAACAACCATGAAATTAGTTCACGAAACCAGCCTCAAGCTAACCGAAGATATCCGAATTTTCAGAATAACTTAAGGTACCCCCAAACGAATAATAATTCATACCAAATGTATTCTAATCACCCAGAACCCGTGGAAGTGGATCAATCAATCCAATTAATAAATAAATCCAGTCATGTTAGGAGTAACAGGTATAATTGGCAGACCAATTATCAGCCAACAAATATACCAAAATTGTCAATTGAAAGTGCACAAATAAGCACACAACCTAAACCAAAAAGTGAAATAGTCAATAATATTGGTGAAAACCATTTTTTTAAGGGTAAACTCCGATTTGCCGTATGTTATTAAAACCGACACAAAAACTGGGCAAAACTTTAGAATTCTCATATGTAGATACGCGAGCAACCAGCTCATATATACGGTCTGGAATTTATAATAATAACAAGTAAGGAAGGGCTAAGTTCGGGTGTCACCGAACATTTTATACTCTCGCATGATAAAGTGATAATCAAGATTTCATTATACGTCATTTACATATTTTTCAAATACCGTATTTTTGTAAAGTTTTATTCCGCTATCATCATTGGTTCCTAATGTATGTATATATTATACAGAGAAGGCATCAGATGGAATTCAAAATAGCGTTATATTGGAAGAAGGCGTGGTTGTGAACCGATTTCACCCATATTTCGTACATGTCATCAGGGTGTTAAGAAAATATTATATACCGAATTTCATTGAAATCGGTATAGTAGTTCCTGAGATATGGTTTTTGGTCCATAAGTGGGCGAGGCCACGCTCATTTTCAATTTAAAAAAAAAAGCCTGGATGCAGCTTTCTTCTGCAATTTCTTCTGTAAAATTTAGTGTTTCTGACGTTTTTTGTTAGTCCGTTAACGCACTTTTAGTGATTTTCAACATAACCTTTGTATGGGAGGTGGGCGTGGTTATTATCCGATTTCTTCCATTTTTGAACTGTATATGGAAATGCCTGAAGAAAACAACTCTGTAGAGTTTGGTTAACATAGCTATAGTAGTTTCCGAGATACGTGCAAAAAACTTAGTAGGGGGCGGGGCCACGCCCACTTTTCCAAAAAATTACGTCCAAATATGCCCCTCCCTAATGTGATCCCTTGTGCCAAATTTCACTTTAATATCTTTATTTATGGTTTAGTTATGACACTTTATAGGTTTTCGGTTTCCGCCATTTTGTGGGCGTGGCAAATGGCCGATTTTGCCCATCTTCGAACTTAACCTTCTTATGGAGCCAAGGAATACGTGTACCAAGTTTCATCATGATATCTCAATTTTTACTCAAGTTACAGCTTGCACGGACGGACGGACGGACAGACGGACGGACGGACAGACAGACATCCGGATTTCGACTCTACTCGTCACCCTGATCACTTTGGTATATATAACCCTATATCTGACTCTTTTAGTTTTAGGACTTACAAACAACCGTTATGTGAACAAAACTATAATACTCTCCTTAGCAACATTGTTGCGAGAGTATAAAAACATTTTAGTAATTAAGAAAAGGGTTAGAACCATTCATGGTTCGACCATAATAAAACATTCTCATATCAATCTGTTGAGGATGCAAAAACGTTTTTATGAAATTGACAATTTAGAGAGCGACCTTTTAATTGGAATTAATTTCCTAAATAAAACCGGAGCTACCATTGATATTCCAAATAGAAAATTGATTTATAGGGACAATAAAACAGAGAAAATAGATTTTTTCAACGATTTAAATATACTAAACCCCTGGGACAAAAAAATCCTGTGGCACCCGTCAAAGATAATGCTAGCAAAATAATTGAAAAATGTTTATCATGCAAAAATAAATCAATAAATTATACTACGGATAGAAAAATAAATGAAGCAAATCCTCACAATATTTTAAAAATAAATAATGTTGAAATTTCTAACCAACTTGCTGATATGTATAAATATACAGGAAAGACATCCGAAACTAATTCCAAAAGGGAAGCACCAGTAATGAATAGGATTTTCATTGATTTTTTATTACATACCATCTATGAAAATTCTATAAGGCCTTACATAAAAGCCGAATATCTCGAAAAGTGTTAATGATAGCGATTTTGATCTTGGTCCTTTTTTGTAGCAAATAAAATTTCTTACAAGTTTGTCATGATCATTTTCTCTATAGCTCTTGTCATTTACGAGTTATATACAAAAAATGCAAATTTCGTGGAAAAATCAGGTTTAGAGTCCCGTACTACTTCGCCGGTGTAAGTTTTGTTGCACTGGGCACTTTTGTGGAGTGAACAATTCTGAGAAATATGCGTCTAAAGTCAAAGCGATGCCATAAAATACCTCTGATCTGTAGGAATTTAAAGATAAAAAATCACGATTGTAGTGTATTTTCAATGGAAATTTGAAGGTTTTACATTCCTTGGTCCAGTTCTTAATGTAAATATTAAGGAGTTAAATTTTCAGGGAATTTTTTTTTAAGGGTATTTCCAAAAAAAAAAAAATAGTTAAAAAAACACCCTAATGAACATATCTATTATTTGTCATAAATATGTAACATGACACTTACAACCCATACGGTCCGTCTTAAGTGGATTGGATATGTAGTTTTTAGAATGTAAGATGAAACAGTAGGGGTATTCTCTTGCTCTTGCAAAACCCTTGCACGGTGCAAGAATTGCATATATTTCCTTTTGGTGCACCGGCACAACAACAAACACACGCAGAGAATTATTTGCAATGGCTGTAAAATATGTCAGACCAAAACTTATGTATATTTGCGTGCAATGTCACGCAAAAATATAATTGCAACCCTGCTTTAGCTGTCATGTTAAATTGTTGAGTAAGGTAAATTTTAAATAGATTTTATAATTTCTATTTAAATTATAAAGATTTGTTATAGTTTTTTTTGTGAAGAATGAATGCAGAATTTGCGCCAATTCACAATAGCCATGCACAATAGTCATTTACAATAAATTGACCGAATCAGCCGTTCATATATCAGATACCAGATTCTGCAATGAGTGCTCTCGGGCCCTTGTATATTTCGGTATAGGATTTTTGCAATCTGCAATCTTGCAAGAGCAAGAGAATACCCCTAGTGTACTTTGCTAATACGGTCCGCCTTAAGTGGTCCCATGATGTGATTCATAGATTGTAAGATGAACCTTTCCACTTATAACATATGGTCTATCTTAAGTGGATTGTAGATATACTTCCTAGAATAGATTAATATTTGTATCTATACGCTATTGAAATAAAATGCTTCTCGCTTGTCGTACAAACATTTCTTTTTTTCAATATTTTCGATTAAACTTATAAAAAATTCGTCGTCCTCCATCTTCAAATTCAAAATGATGTATCTGTTGACAAAAAGCGAAAACAGCTGATTCCGTACGGAAAATACAATTTTGTGTATTCGGACAGTTGCTTACGCTGGCTTAAGCTAGCTTATAGCAGAAACAGCGAAAAACGTAAACCCGCAGCCCGAATCAGCTGATACGACCTATCTTATGCGAGCGCAATGTAAAAGCTCAGCCAACACCGCTTCTACCGCCCGCTTTAACATAGAATAACGTAGAATTTCTCACGATTTGGATTTTTTCTGTAGGAACGTGTCAGCTGATTACTCTCTCACAACACAGGGTTACCACTCTCGATCTACTGTAGTAATTATAAAAATTGTCTTCAATATGTTTGAAATTTTCTTAAACTAACTCAAAATCAAGGAGGATGGAGGCGAAACATCCCCTACATAGGGTGGTGCGCTGGGTTTGGGACCCGCCACGTAAAAAACCACCCCCAATGAAAAGGAACAACAAGCCTCGGATGAGAGACCGCCCTTTTGATGACGACCATGGCAAACGAAATAAGGACTACGATATCAGGGCATGCTCCTGGAATGTCCGGACCCTTAATTGGGAAGGTGCCGCTGCCCAGCTGGTTGATGTCCTCGTTAGATTTAAGGCTGACATCACCGCCGTCCAAGAAATGCGATGGACGGGACAAGGACAGAGACGAGTAGGTCTTTGTGACATTTACTACAGTGGCCATATAAAGGAGCGCAAGTTTGATGTTGGATTCGTGGTGGGAGAGAGGCTCCGTCGCCGAGTACTATCATTCACTCCGGTGAATGAACGTCCACGATGTCAAAATCGTGCTTGGCTACTTTAACGCCAGGGTAGGCAAAGAAGGTTTATTTGGCACTACGGTCGGTAAATTCAGCCTGCACGAGGAAACATCCCCAAATGGGTTGAGGCTGATCGACTTCGCCGGGGCCCGAAATATGGTTATCTGTAGTACTAGATTCCACCATAAAAAGATTCATCAAGCTACCTGGCTGTCTCCGGATCGAAAAACTACCAACCATATCGATCTTGTTGTGATAGACGGAAGACACGTCTCCAGTGTTCTAGACGTGCGTACGCTCCGAGGTCCTAACATCGACTCGGACCACTATCTTGTTGCAGCCAAGATTCCCACCCGCCTCTGTGCAGCAAACAACGCACGTCAACAAACACAAGGAAGGTTCGACGTCATGAAGCTGCAATCACAACAGACAGCCGAACGATTTGCTACTCGGCTTGCACTCCTGCTCTTTGAGAGCACTCGTCAACAACTCGGTATAAGGGAAGGAACTATGGGACGGCATTTCAAACTCCTTACGTACGGCTGCAACCGAAACCATTGGTTTTCGGAAAGTTCAAAAGAACAGCTGGTACGACGAGGAGTGCCGTGTCGCAGAGGAGAGAAAACAGGCTGCCTACCTCCCAACGCTACGATCGACCACAACACGTGCGTGATGGGATAGATACCGAGCCTGCTGAATGGTAGTGAAAGTATATTGCCAGGAGAAGGCAAACCCGATCCCCCAATCGATGACGATGGAGCAGACGTTCCATTGCCCGACCATGAAGAAGTTCGAATAGCAATTGCCCGCCTGAAGAACAACAAAGCGGCACTGGCCGACGGATTGCCGGCCGAGCTATTCAAACACGGCGGCGAAACTGATAAGGAGCATGCATCAGCTTCTTTGTAAAATATGATTGGACGAAAGGAGACCCCACAGTCTGCCTCAGTCCTCAACATCGCATATAAGTTTCTATCGAGCGTATTGTGTGAAAGATTAAAGACCACCGTCAACAAACTGATTGGACCTTATCAGTGTGGCTTTAGACCTGGAAAATCAACAACCGACCAGATATTCACCATGCGCCAAATCTTGGAAAAGACCTGTGAAAGGAGAATCGACACACACCACCTCTTCGTCGATTTCAAAACTGCTTTCGACAGCACGAAAAGGAACTGCCTTTATGCCGCGATGTCTGAATTTGGTATCCCCGCAAAACTAATACGGCTGTGTAAACTGACGCTGAGCAACACGAAAAGCTCCGTCAGAATCGGGAAGGACCTCTCCGAGCCTTCTTCAACTTCTTCAACCTGCTGCTGGAGAAAATAATTCAAGCTGCAGAACTTAATCGAGCAGGTAGAATATTTTATAAGAGTGTACAGGTGGTGGCGTATGCCGATGATATTGATATCATCCGCCTCAACACCCGCGCCGTTAGTTCTGCTTTCTCCGGGCTGGACAAGGAAGCACAGAAAATGGGTCTGGCAGTGAACGAGGGCAAAACGAAATATCTCCTGTCATCAAACAAACAGTCGTCGCACTCGCGACTTGGCTCTCACGTCATTGTTGACAATCATAACTTTGAAGTTGTAGATAATTTCGTCTATTTAGGAACCAGTATTAACACCACCAACAATGTCAGCCTGGAAATCCAACGCAGGATTACTCTTGCAAACAGGTGCTACTTCGGACTGAGTAGGTAATTGAAAAGTAAAGTCCTCTCTCGACGAACAAAAGCCAAACTCTATAAGTCGCTCATAATTCCTGCTATATGGTGCAGAGGCTTGGACGATGACAGCAACCGATGAGTCGATGTTACGAGTTTTTGAGAGAAAGGTTCTGCGAAAGACTTATGGTTTTTACGCATTGGCCACGGCGAATATCGCATTCGATGGAACGATGAGCTGTACGAGATATACGACGACATTGACATACTTCAGCGAATTAAAAGACAGCGGCTACGCTGGCTAGGTCATGTTGTCCGAATGGCCGAAAACACTCCAGCTCTGAAAGTATTCGACGTAGTACCCGCCGGGGAAGCAGAGGAAGAGGAAGACCTCCACTCCGTTGGAAGGACCAAGTGGAAAAGGACCTGGCTTCGCTTGGAATATCCAATTGGCGCCACATAGCGAAAAGAAGAAACGACTGGCGCGCTGTTGTTAACTCGGCTATAATCGCGTAAGCGGTGTCTACGTCAATTAAGAAGAAGAAGAACTCAAAATCAGAGTCGAGTGCTATTATTTGTAACTATATAAACTATTTTTAATAGTTTGTTTTCAGTTTTGATATTTTTTTATTACAAAAATTGTAATTGAAAACTTAGATGTGTACAAAACTATGTATGTGTATTGAGCAATGGCAACATTGTTCAAATGAAAACAAAAAAGAAGACTGATTTCTTCGGGCTCAACTTTTGACGCATTTTGCTCGCTACGGGCGGCAACTGAAGAAGGGAGGAGCGGAATTCACTGATTCTGCTATTAGGCTTTAACTGTTATAAGGTGCGGAGATAATGCCTTGAAGCGGAGACCCATTAGGACAGGGGTGTGCATATTAGCCCTCAGTGGCATTTTGCCCGTGCAGGCACGAGTGCACATTTTGAAGGCTAGATGAGGGGATCTTCGCGGGCAAACATGAAGAGGGAAGTGAGAGCAACGTATTTTACCACTCCATATTTACAAATGAGGGCAACGTATTTTGCCACACCATGTTTACAAATGAGAGCGCGCGCATATATGGGAAGTTGCACTGTGGGTAATAACTCTTTTAAGTTTCTTTGTAATTACTATAAATTTATAAAATGTAAAACAAATAACAAAAAGTATAATAAATATTTTATTTTAGTAATAATTTTTTTTTTTTTAATATGTCTTTATAACAGCTCCTTTGAAGTTGGTCGCCTT